>NC_134877.1:27242732-27327732 GCF_041734735.1 Babylonia areolata | reverse complement strand
AAACTTGTTAAATTAATTTGTTTTTGTCCCTTTCCTTTATATCTGTATCACTGCAGACTATATAATTCCAACAACTGTCCCTCACCTTTACACTTGCCTCATTGCAGACTATATAATTCCAACAACTGTCCCTCACCTTTACACTTGCCTCATTGCAGACTATGTAATTCCAATAACTGTCCCTTCCCTTTACACTTGCCTCATTCTAAACTATATAATTCCAATAACTATGCATTCCTGTACACCAGTCTCGTTCCAAACTATGTAATTCCAATAACTATCCATTCCTCTACACCTGTCTCATCCCAGACAACATGATACCAATAACTACCCCTTTCCTTTACATCTACATTTCAGACTACATCATTCTGATAACAACAATTGCAAACAAGACGAGCAAAGAAGCAGCTTCATGCACTAGGATTCATTCCATTTCTGCCGTCACAAAAGGAAAGGGAGAGGGGAGGAGGGTGGGGGAGAGTGGGTGGGGGGTGCATGCTAAAGGAAAAGGGCAGAGAACTCACAGACAAGAGCTCCATTCTCGCCTGCAGAGATTACAGGAATAATGAAGTAAAATTACCAGCTTCAATAGCGAAACAGAACAAGCTACCATCATCAACAATATACTGATCAGGTAAATGTTTGCAGCAGAACCGCAAAACCATAAAAAATATACTACAAAAAACAAAACAAAAAACAAACAAACCAACAACAAGAACACCAATGGGCAATATTTGTTTTTCCAAACAAATACTCAATAAATATAGAATAAAAAACAGAAGCAGGACTTACATGAACAAAGCCAGCCACAAAGTTAAGGGCCAATATTCTCTCTAGTTAGATAAGGATCCCCATGGCCACTCCAAAACCACAGATGGATATACAAAGCCATCACCAGCATATCTAATCTTAGTCCACAAATGGAGAAAGCAGGACCGCATGACAAAACAAGACCCAAGATTAACTGACCATGTCCCTTTCATAACAAATCAAAAAATATAAATGAATTAAAAAAAAAAAAGAATTAAAAAAAGACACCTTCTTTTCCTAGCAGAATCATAAGCCATCAAACCAGGACTGGGAAATCCAAACTCCCTGTCTGGTCTGATATTTGATCCAAAGTTTGTAAAGATCTCTCTATTCTGGTCTGATATTTGATCCAAAGTTTGTAAAGATCTCTCTCTTCTGGTCAGATATTTTATCCAAATTTTGAAAAGACCACTCTTTTGGTCTGATATTTATTCAATTTTGTAAAGATCTCTGTTCTGGTCTGTTATTTGATCCAAATTTTGTTCTGTAAAGACCTCTCTTATGCTCTGATACAGATTTAAATTATGTAAAGATCTCTCATCTGGTCTCGTATTTGATCGAAATTTTGCAAAGACATCTCTCTTCTGGTCTGATATTGATTCAAAGTTTGTAAAGATTTCTCTCTTCAGGTCTGAAATTGATTAAAATTTTGTAAAGATCTCTTTTCTGGTCTGGTATTTGACCCGAATTTTGCAAAGATCACTCTTCTGGTCTCATATTAATACTATGTAAAGACCTCTCCTCTGGGCTGGAATGTGATCCAAATTTTGCAGAGCCCACTTTCTTCTGATCTGATGTTTGATCAAAATTGTGCAAAGATCTATCTTCGAAGGGTCGAACTTCCTCAACGATTTTTTTTTTGCATATGTGAAGGTGCACACACAAAAACACACACACACACACACCAACACCCACCAACCAACACCCACCCCCACACACAAACACACTCCCACACCATCGTTCAAGCCCCTACACTCCGAACTCATTCCCAGCCAGCCCAGCTGTGTGTTAATGTGTGACTCATTGCTGAAGGGTTACACAGAGCAGATAAAGAACAAGCACCACCATCCACGATGCGGCAAGGAGCACCACAGGGAACCACACATGATCCCAGTTCCAGCATCCACCTACCTCAGCTGGCCGGCCGTCGCTTCGTCCTTTTTACTGTCATAGGAGGACACACGCAATGGGGTTTCAGGACCGCAGATACAGAAGGAACTAACTCTCTTCACAACCTCTTTCCCACCCCCCCCCGATAAACACTAGTTTCATAATTATAATAACCAGTGTTTTATTTTTTATTTTTTTGTCATTTCAATCATCACAACCTAAGAAGAACAGAAACATCTATTGAATGATAGAAAGCAAACAACCACCAAAAGAATAATAATAACAATAATAAAATCAAAATAAAATAACTAAAACAAATAATGAAACAAAAGACAGACAACAATGACTGCATTACAAACTGGTCAAAGCATAGCAGTACCATCAGCTGGCGTGCTGAATCAACAATTCAATCCTATCAAAATGTCAGAGAAACATACAGCAGATGAACGAACTCAATTCAATAGTTACCAGTTGTTTGCATGTGTCCCTTTACATATATCACGTGGCAGAATGTCAACATGAATATGCTTCTATAATGGGCGGCAGCAGGATCCTCTGGAATTGTGGTACATTTCTAGCTACTGTGCCACAAACAGGCAAGGCAAGTGCCTCGGCTGAAGGATTAAAAGATACGTATATATATCTATATATATACGTACTCTCCGTACTTCTGTGAATGCAGTGTTTGAAAATCTGTTCATAATTAAGGCCATAGTGAGCTTTTTACACCACTCAACCTGTAGCCCTGACTGCTGCAGGACAAACTGCTTGGTCCAGGAGCAACAACTCAGCAGACTTTGCTTGGTCAGGTAGGTGTCAAAAAAATGAAATAAAAAATAATAACAATAAAAAAAGAAATAAAATAAAATAAAATAAAAACACCTATCACCCATCATTTCCAAAACAGTAACCATTCTCTAACATACAGAATACATCCCCCACCTCCCCCAAGAAAACCAAAAAGAGTAAGACAAGTGACAAACACCCAAAACTAAAGGGAGAGCACTTACCTAAGGAAAACAAGTGACAAAAGCTATTAAAAGAAACAAAGGGAGAGCACTTACATGAGGAAAACAAGTGACAAAATGTTTATCCAAAAAAAGAAAAAAAAAAAAAAAAAAAAAGAAACACCCTAAGGGACAGCACGTACGTGAAGAAAACAAGTGACAAAAAGTATAAAAGTCAAAAACCCCAAACAAAGGGAGATGACTCACGTGACAGAGGTAAACCTGCTCTGCTCCCTGTCCAGGGCGTCCTTGGTGCGGGACAGGTGGAGCTGTGTGGACTGGAGCTCCGCCTGCAGGCTGACCAGGGAACCCTTGTCCCGCGACAGCTCCGACGACAGCTCCGCCACCCGCCTCCGCTCCGCCTCCAGCCCCTTCCGCAAGTCCTCCTCCAGCACCTGCTCCTGCTTCAGCTTGTACTCCAGGACTTGCACTGTCAGCCACAACACACTGCACTGTCAGCCACAACACAACCACAACACACTGCACTGTCAGTCACAGCACAACCCCAACACACTGCACAACACACTACACTGTCAACCACAACACACTGCACTATCAACCACACAACACACTGCACTGTCAATCACAACACACTGCAAAACACACTACACTGTCAACCACAACACACTGCACTGTCAACCACAACACACTGCACTGTCAGCCACACCACAACCACAATACACTGCACAACACCCTACACTGTCAACCACAACACACTGCACTGTCAACCACACAACACACTGCACTGTCAATCACAACACACTGCAAAACACACTACACTGTCAACCACAACACACTGCACTGTCAGCCACAACACAACCACAACACACTGCACAACACACTACACTGTCAACCACAACACACTGCACTATCAACCACAACACAATGCACTGTCCACCACAACACCACAACATACTACACTGTCAACCACAACACACTGCATTGTCAACCACAACACACTGCACTGTCAATCACAACACACTGCAAAACACACTGCACTGTCAACCACAACACCCTGCACTGTCAATCACAACACACTGCACTGTTAATCACAACACACTGCACTATCAAACACCACCACAACACACTACACTGTCAACCACAACACACTGCACTATCAACCACAACACCACAACACACTGGACTGTCAATCACAACACATTGCACTATCAACCATAACTCCACAACACACTGCACTATCAACCACAACACCACAACACACTGCACTGTCAATCACAACACACTGCACTGTCAACCACAACACACTGCACTATCAATCACAACACACTGCACTGTCAACCACAACACAAAGGGAAAAAGTCTGTAAAAATACAATTCCCTGCCTTTCCTCTGTAGTTTCCAGGTGTTCCCCCCACCTTCTCCCTTAAGTTTCCAGGTGCCCCCTCCCCCCCTCCAAGACCTCTCCCCCCCCCTCCATACCACCCCCCTGCCCCCTCCACGGGTGCAATAGTCAAGTGGTTAAAGCGTTGGACTTTCAATCTGAGGCCTGGGTTCTAATCTTGGCAACGGCTCCTGGTGGGTAAAGGGTGGAGATTTTTCTGATCTCCCAGGTCAACATACATGCAGATCTGCTAGTGCCTGAACCCCCTTCGTGTGTGTACACACACAGAAGATCAAATACGCATGTTAAAGATCCTGTTATCCATGTCAGCGTTCGATGGGTTATGGAAACAGTAACACACCCAAAAACGGAGTACGGCTGCCTACATGGTGGGGTAAATAAACAAAACAGTCATAGATGTAAAATATAACATGTCTGTCTGACTGTAAACGTGTGCGTGCCTGAAATGTGATTGAATGACACAGGAAACGAATGATGAGCGCCCAGTGGCAGCCGTCAGTCGGCTCTACCCAGCTAGGCAGCCTGTTGTGCAAATGACCCTGAGTTTGCAAAGTACTAAAGAGTTTGGTCTCCGCCCCGGGCTAGGTGATATACAAGTATCCATATCGCATCAAATCAAACTCCCCCTTACCTTCCCGCTGGAGTTTCCAGGTGTTGTTGGAGGCGGCCTCCTCCTGTTGGGCAAGGGCGTCAGTCAGCTGGGCCTGCAGGTCCTGCTTCTCCTGCCGCTGCTGGGACAGGCGGGACTGCAGCTGCTCCAGCTCCGTCAGCAGGGACTGACGCTCCGCCCGCAACATGGCGTCCAGCCCTGACTGCTGCAGCTGCTCCTGTCAGGCAATGTGTCAAACTGTGTGTCAAATCACATCAAATTATGGTGCTTAGAGCCTCGCCGACCACCAAGGCCAAATTGTGTGTTACTGTTGTGCAATGTATCGTGCTGTGTGTTACTGTTGTGTAATGTATCATGCTGTGTGTTACTGCTGTGTGTTACTGTTGTGCAATGTATCATGCTGTGTGTTACTGTTGTGCAATGTATCATGCTGTGTGTTACTGTTGTGCAATGTATCATGCTGTGTGTTACTGTCGTGCAATGTATCATGCTCTGGCGGGGTAAAAACGGTCATACAAGTAAAATCCCACTCGTGTACATACGAGTGAACGTGGGAGTTGCAGCCCACGAATGCAGAAGAAGAAGAAGAAGTAGAAGTATCATGCTGTGTGTTACTGTTGTGCAATGTATCATGCTGTGTGTTATGCTGTACAATGTCCCATACTGTGTGTTACTGCTGTGCAATGTGTCATGCTGTGTGTTACTGCTGTGCAGTGTCAGGCTGTGTGTAATGTATCATGCTGTGTGTTATGTTGTACAATGTCTCATGCTGTGTGTTACTATTGTGTGCAATGTGTCATGCTGTGTGTTACTGTTGTGCGCAATGTGTCATGCTGTGTTACTGCTGTGCAATGTGTCATGCTGTGTGTTATGTTGTACAATGTCCCATGCTGTGTGTAACTGTTGTGCAATGTATCATGAAGTGTGTTACTGTTGTGTGTTACTGTTGTGCAATGTGTCATGCTGTGTGTTACTGTTGTGCAATGTATCATGCTGTGTGTTACTGTTGTGCAATGTGTCATGCTGTGTGTTACTGTTGTGCAATGTGTCATGCTGTGTGTTACTGTTGTGCAATGTATCATGCTGTGTGTTACTGTTGTGCAATGTATCATGCTGTGTGTTACTGTTGTGTGCAATGTGTCATGCTGTGTGTATCTGTTGTACAATGTATCATGCTGTGTGTTACACTGTACAAGCCTTTCTTGCTTCAGGCTTTATCTACTCTTGTCAGACGAGCATCTTCAAGAGGCAATGATGTCCTCACTGCTAATGGCAAAAGCTGGTGGAGCAGAAAATGAACATTTTTGTACCGTTTCCTTTTTCATGACAACAGATTTCTCTGTGTGAAATTTGGGCTGCTCTCCCTAGGGAGTGCATGTGGCCACAGTTCAGCAGCACACATGTCATCTTTTTTTTCTTCTTTCTTCTTCTTCTGCGTTCGTGGGCTGCAACTCCCATGTTCACTTGTATGTACGCGAGTGGGCCCCTACGTGTATGACCGATTTTACCCCGCCATGTAGGCAACAATACTCCGCTTTCGGGGGTGTGCATGCAGGGTATGTTCTTGTTTCCAAAACCCACCGAACGCTGACATGTATTACAGGATCTTTAACGTGCGTATTTGATTTTCTGCTTGCGTATACACACGAAGGGGGTTCAGGCACTAGCAGGTCTGCACATATGTTGACCTGGGAGATTGGAAAAATCTCCACCCTTTACCCACCAGGTGCCGTCACCGAGATTTGAACCCGGGACCCTGAGATTGACAGTCCAACGCTTTAACCACTCGGCTATTGTGCCCGTCTTTCTTTCATATCTGCAAGAGTATTTGCTTTGCCATCCAAGCGGATTTTTTCACACGATGTTGCCATGGACAACCCTTTTCTTGCTGTGGACTCTTCCAAGTGCACATGCTGCGCAAGGAATATTGGTGCATCAGCACATCAGAAAGACTGGCACCCAGTTTACCACTCAAGGCCTCGTGAAGGCCACGATGATTTCATTCCACCAAGGAGTCAAGGGGCTGAATTAAGCTGACCACTCCGGTGGTCAATCACTAGCTTTGTGCCATCAGGTTACCTGTTCGAGCAGGCGGTTGTCGAAGGTGCTGAAAAGGTCGCCGTGTTGTTGTTGCTGTTGTTCCGGGTGCTGCAGACGCAGCGTGTGGAGCTCAGCCTCCATGGCCAGGCGCTCCTGTCGGTACACCTCCACCAGGGCACTGATCAGGGCACGGCGCCAGTCACTGCCACTTTCCTCCAACTTCTCACACACACACACACACACACACACACACACGTTTAAACACAAACACATGATTAAACACACACACATGCAAATGTTAAAACACACACATACACAAATTAAACACACACACACACATACAATTAAAAAAAACACACATATGCACGCACATACACACACTCCATACACTGCAGGTTCAAGTAAGGAATACAAGTGAAATCTTTAATTAAGTCAAGATATGGAAGATTTTTTAACCCTTTGCTAGCACAACACAACACAGTAGAACAGAACACAACAGAACACAGAGCAATACAACACAACACAGTACATCACAACACAGAACAGTACAACAGAACACAGAACAGTACAGCACAACACAGTACATCACAACACAGAACAGTACAACAGAACACAGTACAGCACAACACAGTACATCACAACACAGAACAGTACAACAGAACACAGAATAGTACAGTACAACACAGTACATCACAACACAGAACAGTACAACAGAACACAGAACAGTACAGCACCACACGGAACAGTACAACACAGTATAACAGAACACAGAACAGTACAGCACAACACAGTGCAGCACAACACAAAACAGTTTAACACAGTACAACAGAACACAGAACAGTACAGCACAACACAGTACATCACAACACAGAACAGTACATCACAACACAGTACAGTACATCACACCACAGTACAGCACAACACAGAACAGTACATCACAACACAGTATAGCACAACAGAACACAGAACAGTACAGCACAACACAGAACAGTACATCACAACACAGTACAGCACAACACAGAACAGTACAGCACAACACAGTACATCACAACACAGAACAGTACATCACAACACAGTACAGTACATCACACCACAGTACAGCACAACACAGTACAGCACAACAGAACACAGAACAGTACAGCACAACACAGGACAGTACAGCACAACACAGAACAGTACAGCACAATACAGAACAGTACAGTACAGCACAACACAGAACAATACAACAGAACACAGAACAGTACAGTACAGCACAACACAGTACAGCACAGCACAACACAACACACCACACCACAGCACACAGTTTACCCCGGCACCGACGCGGTCAGACTGACTGAGCAGCTCCTTCAGGGCATGGATGGTCTTCACCAGGGACAGCCTCTCCGCCTCTGTTGCCTCCTGCAGGCCGCGGTCCGAGAGGCTGTCTCCCCCCCGCAGGGGGCTGAAGTGACGCTGCAGCAGGTCCATCTCCGACACCGACAGGATGTGCTCCCCTGCCTCACGCAGCCGGTCCAACAACGCCTGCAGCAAAGCCAGAGGGGAGGAGCGTTAGTCAAATAAAACTTCCTTTTTTTGTTGTTAACAAATAATGAGGCCAGTGTTTGTGCGAGCGTGTGCTCCAGTGTATGTGTGGGTGTGTGAGCATGCCTGCATGCACGTGTGTGTGTGTGTGTATGTGTGTCTGTGCGTGAGAGTGTGTGTGCATGTTTTGAATGGAAAGCTGCAGCATAAATTATCATCGTCATCAACATCAACATAACCTCTAGATTAGTTTTAACCCATTCAACCCTGGGGAGTTTACAGCCTTGGCAGGCTTCCTTGCCAAAGTCAGTGCAGAAAAATGCAGAAATTACACTTTAATTGACCAGTTTTTCCTCCAAACTGACACATGAGGACACAGTCAGAAACTCTGTAGAATTCAGTTCCCTTTAGTTACTGTTTATACATATGTACAAACATGGAAATGAAACTAATTTTGACGCCCCAGCATTGCTCGGGTGCAGGACTGAGCGAGTTAAACAAGCACAACTGTATGTGTGGAGGGCAGGGCTCTGAATGAGTTAAATGAGCACACCTGTATGTGTGGAGGGAAGGGCTCTGAATGAGTTAAACCAGCACACCTGTATGTGTGGAGGGAAGGGCTCTGAGTTAAACCAGCACACCTGTGTATGTGGAGGGCAGGGCTCTGAATGAGTTAATCCAGCACACCTGTATGTGCGGAGGGCAGGGCTCTGAATGAGTTAAACCAGCACACCTGTATGTGCGGAGGGCAGGGCTCTGAATGAGTTAAACCAGCACACCTGTATGTGTGGAGGGCAGGGCTCAGAGGCCTCACTGCCGGCGTCACTGGCACCGTTCTCCGTGTATAGTCTGCCGATCATGTTCCTGTCCAGCTGCTGAGTGACTGACACGTCCGCATGCAGCTGCTGGGCCACCGAGGATTCCGTCAGTGAGGCTGCACATGTAATTGTTATCATTTATTAATTAAGCTACGAGTAAAAAACAAAAAGGAACATATTCCCAAATAAATACTGTTTACAGTTCCATTATCATCCGTGATGAGACAAACATTTCACTTCAAAAGATTCCCTTGGTTCCTTAGAGATTAGGCAACACAACTGACTCTCTCTCTCTCTCACACACACACAGTTCCTCAGAGCGGAGGCAACACAACTGACTCACACACACACACACACACACACACACACACAGTCTTCACAGGGGAGGCAACACGACTATCACACACACACACACACCCAGTTCCTCAGAGAGGAGGCAACATGACTGATAATCCCCCCCACACCCACAACACCCTCCCCCCCCACACACACCCAGTTCCTCAGAGCGGAGGCAACATGACTGATAATCCCCCACACACACACACCCAGTTCCTCAGAGCGGAGGCGGTCAATCTCCTGCTGGTGCTGCACCCTCAGAGTGTTGAGCTCCGTCTTGTGCCGCTTCTCCATCTCCTGCTGCTGCTGGTTCAGGGCCTGCTCCAGGCGTCGCTGATGGAGCTGCTGCAGCTGCTGCGTCTCCTGCTCGTGCCGGCCCTGCAGCTCCGACAGCCGGGCCTCAAGGTCGCGCCGCGCGGTCTCCTGCACCTCCTGCACATGCTGCCGGTGCTCTTCACCTAGCTCCTGACGCAGCGCCTCCACCTTCTGTCGGCACACATGGGGGAGATATATATATATATATATTTCTCTTGACTTCAACCCACCTTCTGTCAGCACATGCGGAGAAAGTGGTTAATGTTGTCTCTACAGTCTTCACTTTGTCATCTCTTCATTCTGCTGGACTTTAATCCACTCCCTTACCTGTACAACACACCCACACACACGCACTCCCCTACCTGTACAACACACCCACTCCCCTACCTGTACAACACACGCACTCCCCTACCTGTACAACACACCCACTCCCCTATCTGTACAACACACCCACTCCCAAACCTCCCCTACCTGTACAACACACCCACTCCGTACCTCCCCTACCTGTACAACACACCCTACCTGTACAACACACCCACTCCCCTACCTGTACAACACACCCACTCCGTACCTCCCCTACCTTTACAACACACCCACTCCCCAACCTGCCCAACCTGTACAACACACCCACTCCCCAACCTCCCCTACCTGTACAACACACGCACTCCCCTACCTGTACAACACACCCACTCCCTACCTCCCCTACCTGTACAACACACGCACTCCCCTACCCGTACAACACACCCACTCCCTACCTCCCCTACCTGTACAACACACCCACTCCCCAACCTCCCCTACCTGTACAACACACGCACTCCCCTACCTGTACAACACACCCACTCCCCTACCCGTACAACACACCCACTCCCTACCTCCCCTACCTGTACAACACACCCACTCCCCTACCCGTACAACACACCCACTCCCTACCACCCCTACCTGTACAACACACCCACTCCCTACCTCCCCTACCTATACAACACACCCACTCCCCTACCTCCCCTACCTGTACAACACACGCACTCCCCTACCTGTACAACACACCCACTCCCTACCTCCCCTACCTGTACAACACACCCACTCCCCTACCTGTACAACACACCCACTCCCTACCTCCCCTACCTGTACAACACACCCACTCCCCTACCCGTACAACACACCCACTCCCTACCTCCCCTACCTGTACAACACACCCACTCCCCTACCTGTACAACACACCCACTCCCTACCTCCCCTACCTGTACAACACACCCACTCCCTACCTCCCCTACCTGTACAACACACCCACTCCCCTACCTGCGCAAAAAAACCCACCCACTCCCCTACCTGTGCAAAAAACCCCACCCACTCCCCTACCTGTGCAAAAAAAAACAACACCCACTCCCCTACCTGTGCAAAAAACAACAACACCCACTCCCCTACCTGTGCAAAAAAAACAAAAAAAACCCCACCCATTCCCCTGTAATGCACAACTACTTCCATACCTGTACAAAACAACCACTCCCCTACCTGTGCAAAAAAAAACACCCACTCCCCTGTAATGCACAACTACTTCCATACCTGTATTAAACACCCACTCCCCTACCTATACGAAACATCCACCACCCTACTTGTAAAAAAACACAACACCACCCACTTCCCTATATATATATATATATATATATATATATATAAAACGAAAAACCACCCACACCCCTATCTGTACAAAAAAAACCACCAACTACCCTACCTGCGCAAAGTCGTCAGAGGACACGGAGGCCGATGACCGGAGCGCCTGCAGCTCCGCCTCCAACTGCTCCACCCGCTCCCTGCCGTCTCCACCGCCGCCCCCTCCATCCTCCTCACCCTCCCCGACACCTCCACCGGCGCCCCCGCCAGGCTGCAAGGCGCTCTGTTCCTGCATGGCCGTCAGAGCCGCTTTGGCTCGCCGCAGCTCCGAGCGCAGGTGTGCTATCTGCTGCTTGGTCTGTGGGGAGAGGGAGTGGGACGACGGGGGTGGTGTGGGGGTGGTCTCCCCTCCCGTTGCTCTCTCCACCAGCTCCCTGGCCTCTGCCAGCTCCCTCTTGAGGGAGGCGATCAGCACGTCTTTTTCCTGCCAGGTTGGATTGGATTTGTCAACAACGCAGCAATCCGTGAGTGAAACAAAAAAAACAAAAAAAGATAAAAATGGAAGAGGTGGAATACTTCTCTTGTTTGGAAGTACAGGGTGCAGACATGTTCTGTGTGTGTGTGTGTGTGTGTGTGTGTGAGTGTGTGTGTATGTGAGTGTGTGCGTGTGTGTGTGTGTGCGCACACGTGAGTGTGTGTGTGTGTGTGCGCGCGCGCGCACACGCGCGCATGCGCGAGTGTGTGTGTGTGTGTGTGTGTGTGTGTGAGTGTGAGTGTGTGTGCGCGTGAGAGTGTGTGTGTGTGTGTGTGTGTGTGTGTGTGTGTGTGTGTGTGTGTGTGTGTGTGTGTGTGTGGTATCAAGCACAGTTATGTGATGCACACATCACCGTTTTCTCTTTGAAGGGAAAAGTATACACTGACATCCCAAGCACACTTGTATGCACCATTGATACACACACAAACTTACACAATCAAATACGCACACTCGCACAATCACACACACACACACACATACACATACACACACACACAGCATGCATGCATTCATGCTCACACACACACACACACACACACAAACACACACACAGAAGAAAAAAAAGAACAATGATCTGATTTTCTTCAAACACACACACTCACAAACACACACACAAACACACGTGCGCACACAAACACACACGCACGCGCGCGCGCGCACACACACACACACACACACATACACAGAGAGAGCTTATATCAGAAATATCTACGCACCAAAGACATCACCGTAATGAGTGTACACATCATTCATGCACAGCAAAGAGAAAAGAAGACTGAACCATTCCCACAGGCATTGAACAGCATCCAGGATGCTGCATGCTTACATCTCAAATACTGTCCAAGGTACATACATACATTACATGTGTGCACGTGTACGCAAATGTGAATGCGTATGCACGCATGCAAGTGACTGTCAGCATGCCACCATACACATGTGAAAGTTGAGCGTGCTGGTGAAACTGAGGAGTGTTGATGCAGGTATATATGTGTGTGAAAGCCTTGAAATCAATCACTTTCTCTTTCTCAAATACATGCATGCACCCACCCCCTCCACCACATGCACGCACACATACCAACTCGCACACGCACATACACACACATACGCACAGTAACAGGCACCAGATAATCACAAATTTCATTTTGGAAATAAAAGAAGCAGACCCCAAAGGCTGATCTATGACTGTGAAACTGACAGAACGGTATGACTCCTTCAAGTACACTATGTGTGGTATCCAATTTCACACACCTCAGACCGTGAACCCTCAATCAGATCAAACATTTTTTTGTCATTCATCATTCTAGACAATGTTAACACCTAGGCTTGTTTAAAAAACAACAACATCATGCAGTTCAAATTAAACAGCTATTTAATTTCCAATTACAATATTCTAATTCCAGTTGTCTAAAAACTGTGTTGGTACTGTTTTCTATTGGTACTGTTTTCTGACTGTATACTTGCTTTCAAAATACAAATATAATCTCACAGTTTTGACTGCCTAAAAACTGAATCCATACCTTTTTATATGACAATGCACAATTACTTTCCTAATCCCTGTGCTTTTGCTGCCTCGAAAGTGAATTAATACCATTAAGGTCTCTCTAATTGCCTCAAAAGTGAATACCACTAGAATACCACTAAGTACTCTCTAGTTGCCTCAAAAAAGAATTAATATCACTAGAATACCACTAAGTACTCTCCAGTTGCCTCAAAAGTGAATTAATATCACTAGAATACCAATAAGTACTCTCCAGTTGTCTCAAAAGTGAATTAATACTACTAGAATACCAATAAGTACTCTCTAGTTGCCTCAAAAGTGAATTAATATCACTAGAATACCAATAAGTACTCTCCAGTTGCCTCAAAAGTGAATTAATATCACTAGAATACCAATAAGTACTATCCAGTTGCCTCAAAAGTGAATTAATATCACTAGAATACCAATAAGTACTATCCAGTTGCCTCAAAAGTGAATTAATATCACTAGAATACAAATAAGTACTCTCCAGTTGCCTCAAAAGTGAATTAATATCACTAGAATACCAATAAGTACTCTCCAGTTGTCTCAAAAGTGAATTAATATCACTAGAATACCACTAAATACTCTCTAGTTGCCTCAAAAGTGAATAGATACCACTAAGCATTCCGGTCCTCACCCACCTTGTGGTGGTATTCAACATCCACTCCATACTGAACATATTTCAATTCTATAACGGAGCCATGCCTCATCTAAATATAGTGTTCAAGGCACCAACAAAAACAGAACAAAACAAAATGAAAGAAACCAAAAAGACTACCACCAAAGCTACAAGGAGAACTAAAACATCGAAAAAAAAAAGTGCATGCAAATTAAACTAAATACAGTGCTACCAACAAAATGAAGAACAAAAGAAGGGAAACGAGCAAAACAAAAAAACAAACTAAAAATTTCTACGAACCAGAGTGAATCAAATATAAATGTAGCAAAAAAAAAACCCCAGCAAATTCTTTAAAAAATAATCCCTAAAAGTTGAAAGTTGACTGGATTTTTAAACAGAAAAATCTCTCTTGTCTCTATATATCTATCTTAAATTTTCTTTTTTCCTTCTATCCCAAGTTACTTTGGTTTCATACAGTTCTCTAACTTCTGTGCAGTATTCAAACTTCACCAGTGACATTGCACAGTGTGTGTTACTGTTAATAAAAAAACCAAAAAAACTCAACAGATTCTAAGACCGGGTACTAAATCTACCTCAAAAGAACCAAGGTATTAGTCTAAAAAAAATGGTATGGTGAGCAAACAAAAACCAGTTAAAAAAAACATAAGTGTTTGATCCCCACTATGAAAATAAACAAACAAAACACTAAATTCATAAACATAAAAAAACTACTCTAGAAAAAACAAAATCCCAAAATGTCAACTGTATAAATCTACTATAATAAACCAGTAACAAACATGACTAAGGCATTTCTTTTATTTCATTTTAAAGAACTACTTAAAAGCTTCCTGAGAAATAGAGCCTATCTAAATATCTATCGGATAATCTGTACATATTTACACTGCAGCAGGACTTGATGTAAGACTGACTTACTGTCCTGTTCAATTTATCGCAATCCCACAGTGACATTTTCAATTAAAGCACTTGCTCTAACCGACCAACCAGTACTGACAATGACAGCAAGTGGGACTGGTCAGCGCAAGGTGACAATGAAACCTGAGTGTGGTGTGATGTGTTACTGTGTGGAGATCACCCCCCCATGATTTGCTGACCTGCAGTCTTAGAGTCATGGTCATAACGGAGGCAGAAAACTCATGCTTGGCCGTGCGATCCTTGCGTCTCAGCCACAACTCTAGCTCTTGCCGCACGGACGCCAGCTCACGGTTTTTGGAGGCTAGCTCCCGCTGCTGGCGCCGCAGCCACATCTCTGTGTCATGGGCCTGCAATGCCAGCTGTCAACACACGCGGGTCAGTGCCGCTTCTCAGGCTCCTGGCCTACACACCCCACGTTTTGTGCCGCCCCTCGGGAAGTTGTGATCCTAAGATGTGTAGCGTGTATTCTTCTTCTTCTTCATTCATGGACTAGTTTTGTGCTGCCCCTTGGGGCATTCTGATTCTAAGATGTATAATGTGTATTCTTCTTCTTCCTCTGCATTTATGGGCTACAACTCCCCAGCTCATTCACAATGGTTATATAGATCTACAAGTGGGCTCTGATGATTTTTACCCCACCATTTAGGCTGTCATACTCCCTTTTTGGTGGTGTTAAGGTTTAAAGTTAAAGGTCCCACAGCCTTTAATGGCCACCAGGAGTGAATTCATATCCGCTCTGTCAAAGGTTTGGCAGAGGGAGGTGGGGCCCAATCCTCTCCTTGAGGTGAATGGTTGTCTCAAAGTGAGACAGTTACTACTTATCAGAGAACATGAGCTGTTCGTAGTCAGCTGTTGGTTATGTTGGTTGTCTCAAAGTGAGACAGTTACTAGTTATCAGGGACATGAGCTGTTCATAGCCAGCTGTTGGTTATGTTGGTTGTCTCAAAGTAAGACAGTCACTAGTTATCAGAGAACATGAGCTGTTCATAGCCAGCTGTTGGTTATGTTGGTTGTCTCAAAGTGAGACAGTCACTAGTTATCGGGGACATGAGCTGTTCATAGCCAGCTGTTGGTTATGTTGGTTGTCTCAAAGTGAGACAGTCACTAGTTATCGGGGACATGAGCTGTTCATAGCCAGCTGTTGGGTTATGTCGACAGGGCAGGAGCATTCACTCCAGGGTAATACAGACACAGCAATCACCGTTACCACTCTTTCATAACTGTGTTCACTCGCTATAGTGAAGCAACAATAATATGTTGTATGAAGTAAACACATCAATTTGGCAGACTTAAAAGTGAGAAGGAACACAATGCACAACGTTAAGTATGCTCCAAAAGTGAATCAGTGTGAGTTTGTGAACCAGATTAATGTGAATCACTCCAAAATACAAAAGAACAAAACTCTTATAACATTATAAGAATTGTTTATAACAACGGTACATTAATCAAAACATACATCAGATATATATATATATGACAAAGCCAAATCACACTTCTATAAATATACAATGTCACACTTTTTACAAATTTTTCTGTTAGTTTACAAAGTAAAAACTGGTCTAATGTCAAGCCAGCAAAAACTAACACTAGTTTAATGCTGTTTATAATACCTATCAACAGTATTAGGATCACTAGCAAAAAATGCATTGATAAAATATTAAAACTATCTCAACAACAAATAATATCTCAGTGACATGGAGGAAAACTGATAAGTGTAGATTTAACAAATTAAAAAGGCAAATTCTAAAAAAATCATTTAATTCAAATGAAATGTAAAATTTTGCACTTAGATATGTTTATTAATTAAAAACAACAGTCATACCAGTCTTTCTTCTTTTTTTTTTATATCATCAAAAACTTACTTTCCCACATTGAAACATAATAGTTATACATATTTTTTTCATTGTCAAACACTTACTTTTCCCAAACAATTTACATCTTTTGGTCTACAATAAAAGCCGTAATGACAAACACAGCCACATCCTTCACAAGTTCTGTACAAAACTCGTAACACCAGCAACGTCAACCAACACAGTCACAAAGGAAAACCCAAAATGCAGTGGACAAACTGTGAAGAAGAAGAAAACAAAAGAGAGCGAAATAAAGCCTGTCAAAACGAAGAGGCAAACAAAACAACAGAAAGCATGAGCACAAGCAGGAAAAGCCACCTCCTTTACCTCCGGACTGAGAGCAGAGGCCAGACCGGGTTCCGACTCCCAGCGCGACAGGGTGGAGGCGTGTGGGGGTGAGGGGGCGGGGAGGGAGGAGGCCAGGGAGTGGCAGACCAGGGACCCCACGTGCTGGGCCCGGCTCAGGGCGTCCTGCAGCCTCTCCTCCGACTCCTCGCTGTCCGGCGTCCGCAGGCCTGGGGAGCTCTCCCACGCCGCCTGGGACTCCTGGCGCTGGCACTCCTGCTGCATGCTCTGCAACTCTGCCTGCAGCTGTGCAAAGGAAAAATAAATAAATAAATTAATTAATTAATCAATCAGACTCTCCGCTAAACAGTTTATGTTTCAAACAAATCTGTCAAATTGAAGAGCAGGTAAAAAAAAAAATAAAAAATCAAAAAAAAATCAACAAACTCTCAGCTATATATTCGGGTTTCTTACTTCTTCTTCGTTCGTGGGGCTGCAACTTGTATGTACACAAGTGGCCTTTTACACGCATGACTGTTTTTACCCCACCATGTAGGCAGCCATACTCAGACGGGTGCATGCTGGGTACGTTCTTGCTTCCATAACCCACAGAACGCTTACACGGATTACAGGATCTTTAACGTGCATATTTAATCTTCTGCTTGCGTATACAAGTTTCATGTTTCTTACAAAATGAGGTGTGTGCATGCGTGCGTGCATGCGTGTGTGTGCATATCTGTGTGCGTGCATGTATGCATGCATGTGTGACTGAAGAAGCACACAATGCAAAGCATGCGAAGAGAAATGGTAAAACGTCTCTCTTGTCAGTGCTTACTGATGTGTCTTGACCACACTGACAGCCATGCAGCCAAGAAAACCAAAGAATCATCTGCAATGCAACCATTCAGTTGAGTTCAATTCCTCAAGGAGGCATCATTGCGTTTGGACAAATCCATATATGCTACACCACATCTGCTGTGCAGATGCCTGACCAGCAGCATAACCCAATGCGTTTAGTTAGGCCTTGGGAGGGGGCAGGGGAGGGGGAAGAAAAGGTGCATAAAACAAATAAATGGATAAAATTATTAAATTAATGGATAAATTAAAAAATATACAAATAATCAAAATTAAACAAACAAACAAAAAAAAAAAAAAAAGAAAGAAAAAAAGAAAAGAAAAGAAAGTAAGCAGATAGATAAAGAAATAAAATAAAATGTTGGGAAAAAACAACAACAAAAAAACAGTGACAATAATGATAAAAAATAAATAAACAGATAAGCAAATAAATGTAAGCGATAAATGTAAACAAACATTCAGACATGCACACACACACACACACACACACACACACACACAGAGCAGATACAACACATGCCATAAGAACCATCTCTGTACACTCGCCTGCTGTATCTGGTCCTCCCCCTCTCTAAACACACACACACACACACACACACAACACACACACACATACACACACACACACAGCAGATACAACACACGCCATAAGAACCATCTCTGTACACTCACCTGCTGTATCTGGTCCTCCCTCTCTAAACACACACACACACCACACACACACACACACACACACACACAGAGCAGATACAACACACGCCATAAGAACCATCTCTGTACACTCACCTGCTGTATCTGGTCCTCCCTCTCTAAACACACACACACACCACACACACACACACACACACACAGAGCAGATACAACACATGCCAGAAGAACCATCCCTGTATGCTCACCTGCTGTATCTGGTCCTCCCTCTCAGCCAGCTGAGTGAGGGTCTGGTCCAGGCGGGTGCGCGTCTCGCTTCCTTGCTGCTGCAGCTCCGCCACCTGGCACCACGCCTGCTGCAGCTTCTCCTGCACTGCCTTCACGTCGTCCGTGGCGGTGCTCTCCCTCTGTGGAGCAAGGTGGCACAATGGTTTAAGACACTCAGTTGCCGATACAGAGAGTCCGTGAGGGTGTGTGGATCTGAATCCCCGCTCTCGCCCTTTCTCCCCAAGTTTGACTGGAAATTCAAAACTGAACGTTTAGTCATTTGGATGAGACTATACAAACCGAGGTCCTGTGTGCAGCACGCATCTCGCCCACTGAAAAAGAACCCATGAGAACGAGTGTTGTCCTCTGGCAAAATTCTCCGCTCTGATAGGTACACAAATATATAAGCATGCACTCGAGGCCTGACTAAGCATGTGGGATTATGCTGCTGGTCAGGCATCTGCCTAGCTGATGTGGTGTAGCGTATATGGATTTGTCCGAACGTAGTGATGCCTCCTTGAGAAACTGAAACTGAATCTCCCTCAGAGGTGCCGGCGACAAAGGTTAGGAGTGTGTGGTGTTACTTTTATTTGTACTTTTTTCTTCTTCTTTTTTTTTAACAATGCACAAAGCTTAATACTAAACAATACGGATACAAAACTTCATTTTTAATTAATGCATAAATAAGAAAAAGAAAATGCAACAAGACATAGGACATACACAGAAGAAGGACACAGAGTATACTTAGTGCACTTTCTGCACTATTTCCTTCATTATTATAAACTGCACAAACGACAACAGTATATGAAAGACAAAGACAGACTACAAAAAAAACCCAACAACTAAAAAACAAAAACAAAAAAATGAACATGCAAACAGAAGTAGAGTTACTTTTTGTCACAATACTTTTCTCTCTGCTCTCCCGAATGACGAAAAACTGCCCATTGTTAATAGATTTTATCTTTTTTGTCCCTCCAGCTGGATATACAATTGTAAAAATCCTAAAATCATACACATTCTCAGCAAAGAAATGAGCCACAGCAAAAAACAACAACAAAAAAACAAACAAACAAAAAAAAAACAGAAGCCTCACTTTCTACAGACATAATAAAGTCAAAATAACTTTACTCATAATGACAAACTAAGCGAATCATGAAGTCAGAACAAGTTAACTTCACACACCAAGCATCTGAAATTCTCACAGTCCCTGTCAATAAACTACAAGAAACAAGTGCCAAGGGGAAAAAACAGCAGAAAGTGGCACTTCATGTCATAAAACAATATCCAAAACAATCAGCCATAACCTGAGAAAGAGGTCCTGAGATATGCCGCTCTGGACAAACTGTGTGAATTTTCAGCCTTCCAGAGTGATTCCCTTTTTTCTGATGACGTCCACCAGTGACGTCACTATACAAACACACACACACACACGATGCCTTCTATGGCACTCAAGGGGTTAAATCAATCAACCCAGTAAAAAGAAGAAGGGGATTTTTTCCTCCCCCCCCCCGCCCTCCCTCCCCAACCCTCCAAAGGACTTGCTAAGAACAGGGTAACTGTTACCTTAGCTTCTTCCAACTGTTCCGTGAGGTGAGCCACCTCCCTCTGCAGACGGGTGATGCTGGTCATGTGACTGTCTGCCTCCTGCTGCAGGGCCTGTTGCTGTGACTTCAGTCGCAGGACGGTGTCCGCCTCTGTCTTCATCTGCTGCCGCAGGTCCTCCGTCTCTGCCTCCTTCTGCTGCGCTGCTTCCTCGTACCTGTAAAAACCCAGGTGATATCACTGTTGTGCCTGGAAAACCCTGGTGATATCACTGATGTGCTGCTTCCTCGTACCTGGAAAACCCTGGTGATATCACTGATGTGCTGCTTCCTCGTACCTGGAAAAACCCAGGTGATATCACTGTTGTACCTGGAAAACCCTGGTGATATCACTGATGTGCTGCTTCCTCGTACCTGGAAAAACCCAGGTGATATCACTGTTGTACCTGGAAAACCCTGGTGATATCACTGATGTGCTGCTTCCTCGTACCTGGAAAAACCCAGGTGACATCACTGTTGTACCTGGAAAACCCTGGTGATATCACTGCTGTACCTGTGAAAAACCTGATGTGCTGCTTCCTCGTACCCGGAAAACACAAGCAATAACACTATTGTGCTCCTGTGTACCTGGAAAGCCTAGGTGTTAACACTGTTGTGCTCCCTCTTACATAAAATCCCTATATGATAACAATGTTGTGCCTCCTCGTGCCTAGAAAACCTAGGTGGGGGAGAAAAAAATCACAATACGTATACTAGAATCAAACCCATGGACACTCACTTTTAAGTCAGGCGCCTTTACACAAAGCCACTGCTTCACTCTAATCTGAGCCACAAAAATTGAAGCCTGTTTTTTTTTTGTTTTTTAACAGGTTTTTCATCTTGTCCAAACGACTACTTCGCCTGAGCTGTGTGCCCTGCAGTTGTTGCTGTGGGTACTTCTACGTGTGCTGAATGCACACAGGACCTGGGTTTTCATCTTGTCCAAACAACTACTTACTGTTGTCGCTGCTGCTCCAGGTCCCTCAGCCGGAGCTGCGAGTCCTGCAGCTGCTGTGTCAGGTTGGCCAGGTCCTTGTCCCTCAGGGCCCTGTACTCTGCAGTCTCCTCCTGCAGGCCTCGGATCGCCTCCTCCTTCTCCTTCAGCACACTCTCCAGGTGCTGCACCTCTCCCTTCAGCTCTTTCACCTGGAGAAAAAGAGAAAGTAAGGGATGATTCACCTGGTGAACTCCTCTGGTGCTCACAAAGTGTGGATGATTCACCTGGTGAACTCCTCTGGTGCTCACAAAGTGTGGATGATTCACCTGGTGAACTCCTCTGGTGCTCACAAAGTGTGGACGATTCACCTGCTGAACTCTGTGGGTAATTCCTCTGGTGCTCACAAAGTGTGGATGATTCACCTGGTAATTCCTCTGGTGCTCACAAAGTGTGGATGATTCACCTGGTGAACTCCTCTGGTGCTCACAAAGTGTGGATGATTCACCTGGTGAACTCCTCTGGTGCTCACAAAGTGTGGATGATTCACCTGGTAATTCCTCTGGTGCTCACAAAGTGTGGATGATTCACCTGCTGAACTCTGTGGGTAATTCCTCTGGTGCTCACAAAGTGTGGATGATTCACCTGGTAATTCCTCTGGTGCTCACAAAGTGAGGATGATTCACCTGCTGAACTCTGTGGGTAATTCCTCTGGTGCTCACAAAGTGTGGATGATTCACCTGGTAATTCCTCTGGTGCTCACAAAGTGTGGATGATTCACCTGGTAATTCCTCTGGTGCTCACAAAGTGTGGATGATTCACCTGGTAATTCCTCTGGTGCTCACAAAGTGTGGATGATTCACATGGTGTACTCTGTGGGAAATTCCTCTGGTGCTCACAAAGTGTGGACAATTCACCTGGTGTACTCTGTGGGCAATTCCTCTGGTGCTCACAAAGTGTGGACGATTCATCTGGTGTACTCTGTGGGTAATTCCTCTGGTGCTCACAAAGTGTGGACGATTCATCTGGTGTACTCTGTGGGTAATTCCTCTGGTGCTCACAAAGTGTGGACAATTCACCTGGTGTACTCTGTGGGCAATTCCTCTGGTGCTCACAAAGTGTGGACGATTCACCTGGTGTACTCTGTGGGTAATTCCTCTGGTGCTCACAAAGTGTGGATGATTCATCTGGTGTACTCTGTGGGTAATTCCTCTGGGGCTCACAAAGTGTGGACGATTCATCTGGTGATCTCCTCTGGTGCTCACTCAAAGTGTGGGTAATTCACTTGGAGAAAAACAGAAAAAATGTGAATGGTTCACCTGGTGAACACAAAGTGCAGATATTCACCAGGTGTAAACAAAGTGTGGGCAGATCACCTGGTGAATACAAAGTGTGGATAATGTACCTGGTGTACACAAAATCTGAATACTTCACCTGGTATACACAGAGTGTGGATTCTCATCTGGTGCACACAAAGAGTGGGTAATTTACCTGGTGTATATAAAGTGTGGATAATTCACCTGGTGAACACAAAATGTGAATACTTCACCAGGTGTACACAAAGTGGTGATTTTCACCTGGTGTACACAAAGTGTGGGTAATTCATCTGGTGTACATGAAATGTGAATAATTGAATTCACCTGGTGTACACAGTGTGGATAATTGAATTCAACTGGTGTACACAGTGTGGATAATTGAATTCACCTGGTCAACACAAAATGTGGATAATTCGATTCACCTGGTCAACGCAAAATGTAGATAATTCACCTGGTGTACACAAAAGTGTGGGCAATCCACCAGGGGAAACACACATCGTGGATACTTCACCTTGCTGCGCACAAAGCGAGGGTAATAACTCACCTGTGCCCTCTCCCTCTCCAGCGCCCCCTCCCTGTCCTCCTGCCTCTCCTGCTCCAGCTGCTGAAGCCTCTCCGCCAACTCAGCTTCCAGGCTGTCGCGGGACTCCGCTGCCTTCCGCAGCTCTTCCGTCCGTTCCGACAGGTCCTTTTCCAGCTGGGTGTTGCTCTTCTGCTGCTGCTCCAGCTGCCCGGCTTGCTCTGCCACCTGGGCCTTCAGGGACTGCAACTCTCCTCTCAGGCTCTCCTGTTGCAAGCCGTGATGGTGTGCATTAGGGTCAAAAGTAGTCAACAACTTTTGTTAAAAAAAGAAAAAAAAAAGAAGGAAAAAATGCATTAAAAAACCAAACTTTTGTCCTTCCCAAATCTGGTGTGCTTTAGGTCAAAACGAACAACTAAAAAAAAAAAAAAAAAAAAAAATTTTTGCTTCTTTAAAAAAAACAACTTTTTGCTTCTTTTTTTCATGTCAAATTGCAAAACATAATATTCTACCAAAAAAAAACAACAAAACAAACAAACAAAAAAAAACAAATATAAAAGGAAAAACCAAAACAAAAAAACATGTGTATACGTTTTGAGTATGTGTCAGACTCTCTCTCTCTCTCTCTCCTTATTCAAAACCACTTTCAGTCAGGCCCTTCAGCCATCTCTGTCCAACTCAAGAAAAAAAGCATACCATCAACAAAGCCATGGCTTTAAACAATAACAATAATAATAATGATAATAATACCAACAATACAGACTGACGCTTGCACCTCCCAGGCAAGGGAGCTTGCGGCGTGACCAACAAAATCTTACTCAAGCATGAACGTTTTGTGAACGCATGAATAGTTTCAAGTTAACTCTGTGTTGGAACCAAGTGTCAGCTTTGGCTTTGGTGGTCTGGGAGCTCAGTCTTCAGTCCTCTCCACTGGCTGTTAATGGGGGGGGGGGGTGGGGGGGGGGGTGGGGTGTTGGGGGGGGGGGGGGGGGGTGGACATGCAAGGAGACTGAAGGCAACTGAATTTTCAAACAAAAAAAAAAAAGAAAAAAAAAAGGTCTAAGACTGAAGGAAGGCAACTCAATTTATATTCTTAAAAAAAAAAAAAAAAAAAAAAAAAATATATATATATATATATATATATATATATATATATATATATATATATATAACACAAGAGGTCTGAGACTGAAAGCAACTCACTTAAATATAAAAAAGAAAGTAAGATGAAAAATGAAATGTTCAAAATGAAAATCATCATCATACTTTTTGGTTTTGGGTTTAACTGGCAGTTTTACTTTCTATTATTTCAGGTTATGCCATACAGATGAACTGGGAAACATTTCCATCGGTTTGCTACCCTCTGGAGTCTTTGCATGACAGCCCTTCACTGATGAGTATACTCAAACACCACAGTCAAGGGGTTAAAGTGTAGCTCCCTCTACATGACTTCTCTCATTCTGGCTAATACACAGGGATGTGGCAGGGCTTCGGGTGTGAGGGTGTAGGAGGATGTCAGTGTCGGAGAGGGTGTAGGGGGAAGGATGTCAGTGTTGGAGGGGGTGTAGGGGGACGATGTCAGTGTTGGAGGGGGTGGGGGGAGGATGTCAGTGTTGGAGGGGTGTGTGTGGGGAGGATGTCAGTGTTGGAGGGGGGAGGGTGTGGGGGGAGGATGTCAGTGTTGGAGGGGGGGAGGATGTCAGTGTTGGAGAGGGTGCAGGAGGATGTCAGTGTTGGAGAGGGTGTGGGGGGAGGATGTCAGTGTTGGAGGGGGTGTGGGGGAAGGATGTCAGTGTTGGAGAGGGTGCAGGAGGATGTCAGTGTTAGAGGGATGGGGTGTGGGGGGAGGATGTCAGTGTTGGAAGGGGGAGGGTGTGGGAGGGGGATGTCAGTGTTGGAGGGGGGTGGAAGGAGGATGTCAGTGTTTGAGGGGGGTGTGGGGGGAGGATGTCAGTGTTGGAGGAGTATGTGAGGAGGATGTCAGTGTGGGGGAGGGGTGTGGGGGGAGGATGTCAGTGTTGGAGGGGTGTGTGTGGGGAGGATGTCAGTGTTGGAGGGGTGTGTGGAGAGGATGTCAGTGTTGGAGGGGTGGGGGTGGGGGTGGGGGAGGATGTCAGTGTTGGAGGGGTGTGTGTGGGGAGGATGTCAGTGTTGGAGGGGTGTGTGGAGAGGATGTCAGTGTTGGAGGGGTGGGGGTGGGGGAGGATGTCAGTGTTGGAGGGGGTGTGTGTGGTGAGGATGTCAGTGTTGGAGCAGGGGGGGATGTCAGTGTTGGGGGTGTGTGTGGGGGGAGGATGTCAAGTGTTGGAGGGGAGGTGGGTGTGGGGGGAGGATATCAGTGTTGGAGGGGGGGGTGAGGATGTCAGTGGTGGAGGGGGGGTGGGGGTAGGATATCAGTGTTGGAGGGGGGGTGGGGGTGGGGGGAGGATATCAGTGTTGGAGGGGGTGTGGGGGGAGGATTTCAGTGTTGGAGGGGGGGGTGGGGAGGATGTCAGCGGTGTAGGGGGAATGGAGTGTGGGAGGGGGGTGGGGGTGTAGGGGTGGTGGGAAATGGAGTGTGGGAGGGGGGTGGGGGGTAACAAGCAGGTAGGCATGCATCATGTGAAAAATGGCTGAAAAATAGGAAAGCTGCATGATTATCACTGAACACAATGTGAAACAACTTCTGACTTTCAATGATGGCAAAGACATGCGTTATGGGAACAAAACAAGCAATAAAAGAATAAAACAAGCATTAAAACTCCCATCACCACACATCCTAAAGGCGTGCAAAACATTTCAAGCACATGCAAAGCAAAACCCAAGTCAGCAAGCAAAGTCCATGCTAACTCTAGTCTATGCACATGTTTTGCTGTTAGCTTCTCTATCATATATATTTTTTCAAGTACTGTTAAAACACAAACTAGACATTTTCATACAAATCCTTTTTTTTCTGAATTATGAAGCGTAGCAATTTTCACACACACACACACACACACAATCTTTAAAAAAAGATGCACTTATGTATACCCCCACCCCACTAACCCCAGAAATCAGGAAAAATGTGAAAAACAAGATGCACTTGTATATCCCACTCCCACAACTAAAACAAGAGAGGTAAGGCCTTCAAGACTCACTTTATCATATGCCCTTTATCAACAAAGTAATCATGAGAAAAGATATAAAAAAATTTTAAAAAGAGAAAAAAAATCATTAAAACTGTGATCTGAAGGCACTATTTGGATTATTTGCAATCTTTTGTTTTTAGTATATCAACTGAAATGTTGTGCTGAGCTGATACTGTTCAATGCTTCAATCTTTTTATTCCATTTTTTTTTTTATCATGCCAGGCAGGACTAGATTCAACACCCCTGTGTCTTTCTTGCTGGAATGACAATCTTGTTGAAAGACATGCAGTAGACGCAGTGCTAGATTCAAACACCCCTGTGACATGCAGTAGAGGCAGCGCTAGCTTCAAACACCCCTGTGTCTTTCATGCTGGAATGACAATCTTGTTGAAAGACATGCAGTAGACGCAGTGCTAGATTCAAACACCCCTGTGACATGCAGTAGAGGCAGCGCTAGCTTCAAACACCCCTGTGTCTTTCATGCTGGAATGACAATCTTGTTGAAAGACATGCAGTAGAGGCAGCGCTAGATTCAAACTCCCCTGTGACATGCAGTAGAGGCAGCGCTAGATTCAAACACCCCTGTGTCTTTCATGCTGGAATGACAATCTTGTTGAAAGACATGCAGTAGACGCAGCGCTAGATTCAAACACCACTGTGTCTTTCATGCTGGAATGACAATCTTGTTGAAAGACATGCAGCAGACTTGTTTAACCCCTTCACTGCTTGATGAAATGAAATCAGTGTGGCATTAACTTTAAATGCAAGAACGACTTCTTGTCAATTTGAATAAGTAGTTGGCTTAACAAAAATAATGCAATTCCTTCTTCTTCTTCATTTGTAGGGTGCAACTCCCACAATCACTCATACGCACACGAGTGGGCTTTTACATGCATGACCATGTCTCAAGCTGAATTACTGTCCATGGCAGCTCCCAATGAGGAAGGACATTTTTAGATGTCTATTTGATTAATTAACACTTTCATGTTCAGGTTACAAGACAGGGGTGGGGGTGGGTGGGAGGGGCGGGGGGTTGGGGAGGCGAGTGGGAGGAGGGAAGTTGTTAATCACTTTGATAAAGAGAGCGACACGAAATGAAATGTCAAGTTTTTCAACATCGCTATGGAATCCCTTGTTTTTATTTTTGTTCTCTCTTATCTCAAAAAAAAAAAAAAAAAAAAAAACAAAAAAACATATCAATATCAAGGCAACTCCTTTTCTTCTCTTGCCATAAATACAGCACTCACTACCCTCAAGAATTATCAGGGAGTACTTCATTATCAATACATGGGAGAATCATCAACAGTACTACCTTTGTGGTGTCCAGAACAGGGTCAAGACCTTATCTCTACGTTCACGTAAAAAACTATTTCCACTACAGACTATAAAAGGGGAGAACAACACAAAAAGGCTGAGTCCAAAAAGAAGGGGAAACAAACAAGGAGTCCACAAAGAACAGGATGTCCACAAAGAAAGGGGGAACAAACAGGGAGTCCACAAAAAACAGGAAGTCAACAAAGAAAGGGGAAACAAACAGGGAGTCCACAAGGAACAGGAAGTCCACAAAGAAAGGGGGAACAAACAGGGAGTCCACAAAGAACAGGAAGTCCACAAAGAAAGGGGAAACAAACAAGGAGTCCACAAAGAACAGGAAGTCCACAAAGGAAGAGGAAACAAACAGGGAGTCCACAAAGAACAGGAAGTCCACAAAGAAAGGGGGAAACAAACAGGGAGTCCACAAAAAAACAGGAAGTCCACAAAGGAAGTAGAAACAAACAGGGAGTCCACAAAGAACAGGAAGTCCACAAAGGAAGAGGAAACAAACAGGGAGTCCACAAAGAACAGGAAGTCCACAAAGAACAGGAAGTCCACAAAGGAAGAGGAAACAAACAGGGAGTCCACAAAGAACAGGAAGTCCATAAAGAAAGGGGAAACAAACAGGGAGTCCACAAAGAACAGGAAGTCCACAAAGAACAGGAAGTCCACAAAGAAAGGGGAAACAAACAGGGAGTCCACAAAGAACAGGAAGTCCATAAAGAAAGGGGAAACAAACAGGGAGTCCACAAAACAAACAGGAAGTCCACAAACAACAGGAAGTCCACAAAGAAAGGGGAAACAAACAGGGAGCCCAGAAAAGAATGGGAGACACAAACACAAGGACAGGAGCAGCAGTAGTAGCAGGAGTAGTAGCAAAGGGAAACTACCATAGCTTCCAGTTTTTCATTGAGCTCGTAGAGTTCTTCCTCTTTCTCATCCACAACATTGCGCTGCTCTCGCAGCTGGCGCTGCACCGCTGCCAGCTCTGCCTCCAGATCCTGTGAGGGGGTGGGGGAGGGTGCAGGGCGCCGACCAAACACACACACACACGCACACCACGCTTGGTTAGGAGAGAAGAATGGGGTAGAGGCGGATGGCCACAACTGGGTTGGTGGGTACTTGGGGTGGGTGGGTGGGTGTGTGTGCATGGGCGCTGAGGGTGGTGGAGGTGGTGGTGGTATGAGCTGTGCTGCATTATCTGTGTACCCTAGCTGACCGCACAAAAGGGTTTTTTTCTTCCTAAAATTATGTTCAATCTAACATACTTACCGTGACCCACACTGGTAGCATCACTCCAGCAGGGGTCTGATTCCCTGTCCTGTGCAAACTACTACCCCCTGAGAAGGGGAGAAAACTAAAGTAGATATGGCCAGTTACCCCCCTTCCCAGATATATTACCTCCCCTGTGCATGCCCAGAAATCCCACTATTTCACACTGAGCATTTTTCCTCAGAGGAAGAGGTAAAAACTAAACCCAGTTTTGAACAATGCTTTTTTAAAAACATTTTTTTCACTACCACATGGATACTGTTGTTGTTGCATATAACCAGCAAGCTCTGCATTAGAAAGCACCCAAACTAAATAAACAAAGCTGAATGAAAAGTGACAAATAAAATATGACAGAAATTATAAAATATAAAAAGTAGTCATTAAAAAAGAAGAAACTGTATCAGACATACCTTCATCTTAAAAAAAAACACACTTCCCACGCAAAAAGGATGTAACATAAAAACAAATCAAAGCATAAAACGTTAAAAAAAAAAATAAAAAAAAAAAAATCATCGAAGCTGAAGAAAAAGCAGCAAAATGTGAATTTTCATTAACGTCAGTGAACATTTTTTTTTTTTAATATATACATACAGCCCCATCACCTGTTAGAAAACATGCAATGACTAGACAGTGAACGGTTAAACGAAGTGACCTGACTGCAGACAAACAGCTCCAACGATTACTCACAGACACGTCAGAACCAGCTTCCGTTTGTGAGCGCGATTCCAGCAGCTCTTTGGTCAGGGACTCAATTTCTCCTTCCTTTTCGTCAAGCATCGTCTGCACTGTGTCAAAGTCCTTCTGCAGCTCCACCTTTCAGAACAAACGACAAATTCACCTCAACACCGTGTACCTCCAAGTACTGATTTATCCATATCAATCAGTTGCTTCCCTTCGGGCCCAGCACCAGTATTTCCGTCCGACAGCGGGCACATTCAGTTTCAATTTCTTAATCAGTTGTGTTCTAACTCTGTGCTTTTTTAGCTTGTTGGTTTTAGCCTCTACATTGTTGTGTCTTGTTTTCAACAGGATTGAGCATGTTTTTGAGGAAGTTGTCTGCGTTCTGTATATAAAATGGGGCTTTGACAGTGGTGTATAACAATATATATATATATATATATATATATATATATACTGTTATACACCACTGTATATATATATATATATATATATATAGAGAGAGAGAGAGAGAGAGAGAGAGAGAGAGAGAGAGAGGAGGGGGAGGGATAGATGGATAAACAGATATACATACATGTTTATACATACATGCTTTTTATTTCTCCCTTGTATGTCTGCATCTGTTGTTGTATGCCATTATGTATGCGTATTGTTTCGTGCAAGGTGCTTACATACCACTGTGTGGGGAGTTTGTGCCATACAAGAACTGTAAGTTATCATCAACATCATGACGTCACCACTGAGCAATGTCTGCAGCACACAGGCATGCCGTGCGGTGTACCTGAAAGGTGGTGAGGCTGGTGATCTCTGTGTGCAGACTGTTGATCTGCTCCACCAGCTGCTGCAGACGACTCTCCTTCTCCACCAGGGCCTCCTGCTTCTGCGTCCTCTCCTCTTGCAGCTGTGTCACACACAACATACAGATATAGGTCTATCTGACACACGACAACGCACAACACACAGTAATATGTCTACCTGATACACAACTCACAGAACCATGTCTACCTGACACACAATGCACAGAACCATGTCTACCTGATACACAATGCACAGAACCATGTCTACCTGATACACAATGCACAGAAACATGTCTACCTGACACACAACGCACAGAACCATGTCTACCTGATACACAACGCACAGAACCATGTCTACCTGATACACAATGCACAGAAACATGTCTACCTGATACACAATGCACAGAACCATGTCTACCTGATACACAACGCACAGAACCATGTCTACCTGATACACAACGCACAGAAACATGTCTACCTGATACACAATGCACAGAAACATGTCTACCTGACACACAATGCACAGAAACATGTCTACCTGATACACAATGCACAGAAACATGTCTACCTGACACACAACGCACAGAAACATGTCTACCTGACACACAACGCACAGAAACATGTCTACCTGATACACAACGCACAGAAACATGTCTACCTGATACACAATGCACAGAAACATGTCCTATGACACACAACGCACAGGAATATGTTTATCTCCTCTCACAGCTGTGTGATGCACAACACACAGAAATATGACAGTATCTGGATCTACACAGAAGCAAAGCATGGGTGTGTGTGCTGTGTTGAGCTGCTCAAAAATCCCAGGAAGTCACTGTCTTTCATCATCAGCATCACAGAAATTTGACAATGTCTGTGTGTACAAAGTTATTAGTAAACAAGGCTGTGGTTGTGTGCTGTGTTGAACAGATGCAAAATCCCAGGGCAGCCACGTTCTCCAGCTGGCACAGACAGGTCTGTATCTATCCTGTCCACCCATACGATTGTCCTCACCTCTACACCCCATCTCACTCTCTAACATCAGCTTCAGATCTACTCTGTTTCTGCGCTCTCAGATTCAGACACTCCAATACATGAAACTCTGTATCAGCGACACAGAGCAGTGCCCCTGCAGAACAGGCAGCCAGACTGCCTACTCCACCAAGTGCTCCAAGAGAAAACCTGGCCCGATCCAATCCCAGCAGCCCGGAAGCTCTACGGAGGACTGGAGGACCTGCGACATACTGCTGTCTTCGTCGAGGAGACAGGGGAATCCATCTGATAAATGATGAACGAGACAACAACAGACAGTCTACACTCGACCTCCTCCACTCTTTCCATCTCTGTCTCTGGATGTTGCACTTGGAGCACAATATCCCTCTTTCGCTTTGTCAAATCCCAAGAGCCAGCAGTGTAAAGCAACCCAAAGGATCCACCCCCCTCTCCCCACCCCTCCAAACTCCCCCACCCCTAAACTCCCTGTAAAATCACATTTGATGTAACATACTGTGACCCCCTGGTGCAGACTCCAGCAGAGGTCTGATTCCTGTCCTGTGCAAACTTCAAGTCCGTCCAAGTGATATAATGAAATAATATGGATAATCATTTTGCACCTATCCTCGGTCAGAGCCCAGGCTCAAAGAGCTTTACAAGCACAGGAGTCATCTGCACAAACAGGCAGCTAACCTGGGTACAGCCGACTGACTGACAGCTGCCACTGAAAGCTCCTTCCTCCGTTTCCGGTGTCACTCAGTCAGGTTTCAGTCACACACACACACACACACTCATATAGAGTGGAAGGGAGAGCAGCTGACCTGAGACAGGTCGTCATCGCGTTGCTGAAGCTCGGCCTCCAGTGCCGCCTTGTCATGCTGCAGCTGGCTGAGCTGTTCCGTCAGCTGATCCACCTCCCCGGTCAGCTGTTCGATCCGGGCCTCCTGCTCCCCCACTGTCTGGTCCAACTCCTGGGCCAGGGACGTCTGGCACCCACCAGCCATACACACAGGTCAGGGTGTGCGTGCTTGTGTCCAACACATACTCACACGCATACATGTATGCATGCAGGCACACATACAGACACACACGCAAAAAAACATACATGCACATCCGCAAACACATACATACACACACACGTACAAACCCCTTCACATTTCTTTATACACACGTATCAACAGGAATCTTACATTTATAAATGAATCCACGGATAATTTCCATGTTCTGAATAAATGAAAAGAAAAAAAAACTCAAAAGATATTTCATTTTATCTTATTTCTTTTTTTCTTTTTTTTTTATCAGTTACCAAACTTGTGCACATGTGTGCCTGAGCCAACGCACACACACACACACACACATACAAAAACACGCTTGCTCACTTGCATACACAAATGCTCTCTCTCTCTCTCATTTAAAGCAGTTACTCATGGAGTCTGAGACAGACAGAAATAATGATTTTACAAATAAATCCATTAATGATTTTAATGTCCTGAACAAACATAAACATTCAAAACACTATTTCAGTAAGTTTTTCTTTCATTTGTTTTATGGGGAAAAAAAAGATATCCCTTTATTAGCTGACTGTCCACACACAATAGTGTGTGACTATTTTACAGAAACCTTCCTAACAGCTGACTGTCCACACACAATAGTGTGTGACTATTTTACAGAAACCTTTTTATCAGCTGACTGTCCACACACAATAGTGTGTGACTATTTTACAGAAACCTTTCTAACAGCTTACTGTCCACACACAATAGTGTGTGACTATTTTACAGAAACCTTTTTATCAGCTGACTGTCCACACACAATAGTGTGTGACTATTTTACAGAAACCTTTCTAACAGCTGACTGTCCACACACAACAGTGTGTGACTATTTTACAGAAACCTTTCTAACAGCTGACTGTCCACACACAATAGTGTGTGACTATTTTACAGAAACCTTTCTAACAGCTGACTGTCCACACACAATAGTGTGTGACTATTTTACAGAAACCTTTCTAACAGCTGAATGTCCACACACAACAGTGTGTGACTATCTGTGACACTGAGCCACCTACCTGTTACTGCTGCCATGAGTATCCAGATCAACAAAAAAGATGTGTGTATCAAAGTGGATGAGTTTATTTGGTGCAGGAAATGAATGTTTGCTTTTCTTATATTTTAGTCTGACTGACAGGTGCTAGTCAACATCAATCTGATCAATGAGGCTATCTGTGACGCACATTCTAATGACTGGTCATTATCTAAAAGTGATTCTGCTTTATGTATTCAATGTTATGTGCACTTGAGCCAAAAGATAAATTTCTGTCTGTTTACAGACAATGAGTTTGTTACCTGATCTTTCCTGACACCCAGTATCAAACAATGAAAGGAATACAATCCGCTGTGAAATCTTACACATTTATTTCCAGACCGTGCACAGTGACAGGCAGATGTGATTGCTTTCACACACATACAGCTTAGGTGACTTGTCAACCTTCCTGAGGTGTTTCCGATAAACTGACTATCAACCTCATTACAGCAGAATATCAGTTCAAATACTTTCCTTTGTTTATGGCCCCACCTATATATATCAACATGGCTTAGACAGTGAAAATGTTTTAATACATTAGTACATGAAAAAGACAAAAAGGTTACATCCAGGTTACACAAATGAAAATGAACCTGAAGTTAAAAGAAAAAGAGAATGTATATTTGCACAATATTGATCTATGTGAAAAGATATTTCTATAAAGGGTGAAATACACGTAGATATATATATCTAAATTGAGTACATCAAAATGAGAAACAACCCATATAAAGTCAAAGTATAATCCTAAAGTTACCTCCTAAAAATCTAAATTGTCCTCTATAACTGTTAATGTTACTAATTCAAACACACCCAGAAACACTAATTTCAAATAAGTAAGTGTTGATTTTTTAAAACAACTATCACTTCAATTTATTAGAAAAGACAACTGCTAGAAAAATAGATCTTTTTTCAAAATTAAAAAAGCAGCACACAAATTATACAAAAACATTACATGGTTAATTCATATCCTCAAATCTATGACAAAAGTATTCTGAATGATTTATCCAAAATACTGATATGTTTTCACACATCCTTCACTTCATCTGAGAAACTCTCTTTATGGTTAAAGAGCAAATATGTGGTTATAAATAAATATACACATATATTATATGAATAATAACAAAGGAAAATGTGAATTAACAAAAAACAAAGCAGTGAGCTAAACGCTGATTAATAAATTGCAAAGCCACACACAATAGTGAAGACAAAAAAGAAATGTGGACTGTGATACCGGACGTATCTTCCTTGCTCCAGCAGCCAAACAACTCTGCTCCATTTGGAGGACAGTGGGGAAATTATATATTCAGATGAGTCTCACCTATGGATATTTCACATTTATACCAACCTTCTCTGTGGTGTTTTACTTTTAATCAAATGTTTATGAAGAGCCTGTTTATTTATAAAGACCAGACCAATACATTGTATACATGTACATGACAAATGGAGAAAGTATATAAACAACATCAGTAACTGTGGGCTGTGAAATAAGGTGTGTTCTTATCAAAGTGAATATTTTACAAACCACAAATTTTTGACACACTGTCTCCATTTGTCAATTTATAGACTCAGCAATCATCTTTAGTTTTAAATGCCTAGCACATAAGAAAAATGACCTAACATTCAAATCTATAAATGACATTCTTCCAGAAATCATTAGCTTGACAGCAGTTTTTACAAGATCTAAAAAAAAAAAATTAAAAAAGAAAAAAAAAAGCTGCTTTCCCTGCTGTCAACAAACGACAGGGGAACCTGTCACTGCCAGAGATGAAGGAATGAATGCTGGCTGCCAGAGCAAAAGGAAGATAAGGTGCAGGTAATTAGCACAGGGGTGAGTTACTGACCACGGAAGATGGCCGTTCCTCTTCTTGCAACTGAAAGCCCAAAGAAGTCCCCCATATGTGTTATCACCGGCATGTCGCCTACAAAGGATCCTACCATGTCTGCCTTCCCCAGCCATATAAAACTTAAGTGACACATGGTCAAGATGTTTTTTTTTTCTCAGGAACATTAACACACACACTGATTATACAACAACGCTGCATCAACACTTACCAACATCAATGCATATGGGTCAACAACACCAAATCCAATATTCCAAACAAAACAAAAGTCTCTAATGCACTGTCTGTACTGTCAACAACATTAAAAACCAATAATCCAAATGAACTGAAGTCCCTAACGCACTGCCTGTACTGTATCACTGTTCTATTCTGCACTGTCCCACCTGGAAGTCCTGAACTGTATCACTGTTCTATTCTGCACTGTCCCACTTGGAAGTCCTGTACTGTATCACTGTTCTATTCTGCCCTGTCCCACTTGGAAGTCCTGTACTGTATCACTGTTCTATTCTGCCCTGTCCCACTTGGAAGTCCGGTACTGTATCACTGTTCTATTCTGCCCTGTCCCACTTGGAAGTCCGGTACTGTATCACTGTTCTATTCTGCCCTGTCCCACTTGGAAGTCCGGTACTGTATCACTGTTCTATTCTACCCTGTCCCACTTGGAAGTCCTGTACTGTATCACTGTTCTATTCTGCCCTGTCCCACTTGGAAGTCCTGAACTGTATCACTGTTCTATTCTGCACTGTCCCACTTGGAGGTCCTGTACTGTATCACTGTTCTATTCTGCACTGTCCCACTTGGAAGTCCTGTACTGTATCACTGTTCTATTCTGCCCTGTCCCACTTGGAAGTCCTTACTGTGTCACTGTTCTATTCTGCCCTGTCCCACTTGGAAGTCCTTACTGTGTCACTGTTCTATTCTGCCCTGTCCCACTTGGAAGTCCTGTACTGTATCACTGTTCTATTCTGCCCTGTCCCACTTGGAAGTCCTGTACTGTATCACTGTTCTATTCTGCACTGTCCCACTTGGAAGTCCTGAACTGTATCACTGTTCTATTCTGCCCTGTCCCACTTGGCAGTCCTGTACTGTATCACTGTTCTATTCTGCCCTGTCCCACTTGGAAGTCCTGAACTGTATCAATGTTCTATTCTGCCCTGTCCCACTTGGACGTCCTGAACTGTATCACTGTTCTATTCTGCCCTGTCCCACTTGGCAGTCCTGTACTGTATCACTGTTCTATTCTGCACTGTCCCGCTTGGACGTCCTGAACTGTATCACTGTTCTATTCTGCCCTGTCCCACTTGGAAGTCCTGTACTTTATCACTGTTCTACTCTGCCCTGTCCCACTTGGAAGTCCTGAACTGTATCACTGTTCTATTCTGCCCTGTCCCACTTGGAAGTCCTGTACTTTATCACTGTTCTATTCTGCACTGTCCCGCTTGGACGTCCTGAACTGTACCACTGTTCTATTCTGCCCTGTCCCACTTGGAAGTCCGGTACTGTATCACTGTTCTGTTCTGCCCTGTCCCACTTGGAAGTCCTGTACTGTATCACTGTTCTATTCTACCCTGTCCCACTTGGAAGTCCGGTACTGTATCACTGTTCTGTTCTGCCCTGTCCCACTTGGAAGTCCTGTACTGTATCACTGTTCTATTCTGCCCTGTCCCACTTGGACGTCCTGAACTGTATCACTGTTCTATTCTGCCCTGTCCCACTTGGAAGTCCTGTACTGTATCACTGTTCTATTCTGCCCTGTCCCACTTGGACGTCCTGAACTGTATCACTGTTCTATTCTGCCCTGTCCCACTTGGAAGTCCTGTACTGTATCACTGTTCTATTCTGCCCTGTCCCACTTGGAAGTCCTGTACTGTATCACTGTTCTATTCTGCCCTGTCCCACTTGGAAGCCAAAACAACTTCCATAAAGGCACCAATGCCTCATAAACAACCAATAAACTGAAATAAAATGGTTCACAACAATCAACTCTTCTTGCACTGACAACTTTGTTTAATAATTGAATAATCAAATACTAATACAAATAATCAAATTACATACTGATCGAAAGTCAGCAACCTTGTCACACACATCATGATTATTGTTGCGACAGCTGAGAGTTGATACCTCTCCCTTACCAATCTGCTGTTTCTGTTGAATATAACACCTTACACTGCTGCTGATCAGTGTGCTTGTCGGTGAAGGGCTGTCACCTTGCTGAGACAGGACTGAACTACAGGATGTCAGTGAAGGGCTGTCACCTTGCTGAGATAGGACTGAACTACAGGATGTCAGTGAAGGGCTGTCACCTTGCTGAGACAGGAATGAACTACAGGATGTCAATGAAGGGCTGTCACCTTGCAGAGATAGGACAGTACTACAAGATGTCAGTGAAGGGCTGTCACCTTGCTGAGATAAAACTGAACTACAGGATGTCAGTGAAGGGAGGTCATCTAGCTGAGATAGGACTGAACTACAGGATGTCAGTGAAAGGCTGTCACCTTGCTGAGATAGGACTGAAGTACAGGATGTCAGTGAAGGGCTGTCACCATGCTGAGATAGGACTGAACTACAGGATGTCAGTGAAGGGCTGTCACCTTGCTGAGATAGGACTGAACTACTGGATGTCACACTGATCTCATTTCACCAAGGTTCAAGGTTCAGGAGTCAAGTAAAGAAGTTAGGTATCTGTCCCTATCACACTGACACTGATACATCCCTTCTACATGATTTCCACCATATTTTGGGTTTTCTTCTCTTTCCTTCTTGTTATCAACAACATTAATCTCCCCCCATCTGCCCCCCCCACCCCCCCTCTCCTTTTTTTTCGCGAACATATCCTTTCCACCACAACTATCCTGTTACAACACATCAAACGAAGACAGACACATCAGTACCTCCCACTTAACACACACAGGCAACCTGCAGCCAATCAGCAAAACAAGGACCAGCACAACTGAAGCAGCACAATAAACACACCTGCCCTGTTAACTTATTTACTCCAGCCAGTTTCTACTAAAATACTGAACATACAATATTCAGTTTATATATACCAAAACAATAAGAGATCTTTAAAAAAAAAAAAAAAAAAAAAGAAGTTAAAACAACTATAATGAAGCATGTGCAGTAAAATGTAAAACATTTTTGTACCGCAAAGAACATGGACATGACAAAAACATATACCTCGAACATATATCAATCCTGTAAATAAAAAATAAAGTACCACATAGAAGTGACTTAACAAAAAAAAACCCAAAAAAACAAACACACAAAGCACACTTGAAGCGCAGCAGAAACTAACCCGCTCGGTAAAAGAGGCATTTAAAGGCAGAGGCTCATTGAAAGAGAGGGAGACATCGAGACAAGCCTCGCCCCGTTGCAAGCTGTGCACTGTGTCTTGCAGATCCGATACCAACTCCTCTTTCTCTTTCAGCTCCGCTTGCAAGGATCCGAACTCACTCTGCACAGTGTCCACAGCCTTAACTGTTAACCACTACACCCTAAAAATGACTACATACTGAAAACTACATGCTCAAAATGACTACATACTGAAAACTACATGCTCAAAATGACTACCATAAAGTTTGGTCTCTAAGCCGTGGCTTTTTCTCCCAGCTTCAACCTCTGCGGCTTATACAATGATGTGGCTTTTTGAGTATTTTAATGATGCTGGAGTGTCATGTTCTCGTCTATTCTTCTTTCAAAGTGGCACTGTGTGTTGAGTGGGAAACCTGGATGACAAGTGTTGAAAACTCCTTCACCAAAACTGGCTGTTTACGACAAGCAAGCTTTGCTGAAGTCTGTCATTGGATCCTGACAGCATGGGGTAAAGTAAAGCAGTCCACCATTATCAATGGATTTCGTAAGGCTGGACTGTGTGCTGCAGCAGACGACAGCTCAAGCAACGAACCAGCAGCGACCTCCACCTTGCATTCATGTTCATCAAGTGAAACCGAGGCTAAAGTCTGTGACAACATGGCGGAGGAAGCTGTGCTGGTTCTTTTCAACTTGGACACTGAAGATGAAGATTTCAGTGGATTCAGCGAGTGGGACGATGTTGAATAAATGTGATTGACTCACTGTCACCGTCACCGATCCCTCAGATTCCGAATCCTTTGGGGCGCCTTCGAAGCTTTGTCAACCACCTTTCTCCAGTCCTCGCGTCTCTCGGCCGCTCTCAGGGTGTCTCTCAGCTCCATGCCTGTCCACTCTCGGATGTTGTCCTCCCATCTCTTCCTTTGTCTGCCTCTTCTTCTTCCTCCCCTCACTGTGCCTTGTAAGATTGTTTTAGCAAGACCAGAGGAGCGTGCGACATGACCAAACCACTTCAGTTTTCGTTGTCTGGCGAGTGTTTGAAGGTCAGTATAGGGCCCGATTTCATTGCGGATGCGTCTCTTGACTTCTTCATTCGTGATGTGGTCTTTGTATGAGATGCCTATCTCTAGATTATGGATCTTATTTTCGTTGTGTTGTGTTTTTTTTGTGTTTTTTTGTTTTTTGTTTTTTGTGGCACTAGCAGTATTTTCACTTGCTTTTCTTTGTGTTGTTTCCCCTTGTGTTTATTTCATAACCTACAGTATTGACAGCTCCGTTGTATCAGTATGTGTTCCGGTACCGGTAATAAGTGCGGCTTATAATCCAGTGCGGCTTATGTGTCTATGAAGATCTTTTTTTTTTTTTAATCTAGTGGGTGCGGCTTATATACCAGTGCGCTCAATAGACCGAACTTTACGGTACATCCTAAAAACGAATACATTCTAAAAATGACTACAGTCTAAAAACAACTGGTACACATTTCAACTTTTTTTTTTAATACTGTTAACCACAACAAACCAAAATATTATAAAAGGAAAAAAGCAAAACTTCAGTCAAAATGTTAAGAAAAAAAAAAGCAAAAGCTTAAATCAAACAACATGAACAAATCAGGCATGACCTTTGTTTTTATTAGCTGCAGGTATGCACAGGTTATTATTTTCTTCATCATCATAAAAATACAATGTATAAATTACATGTCATTATCATACAGCAATAAAAGCAAAAGTTTTTAATACAGGGTAAATAAACTACAGATATGTAAGTGTTACTGTTTTCTATATATAACCATCATACAATGCAGAGATACATGGAAACATGTTATTAATACATCCCAGAAAAAAAAAAAAAAAAAAAAAAAACAGCTGTGAGCAATCAGAGCACACACCCATCAATACAAGGTAACACCATTTCCAGTAACACACAAGAGTTAATAAACAAACACTCCTGTACTGACAAGCCCAACCCAGAAAAAGACCAGAAAAGGAATAAAAACTGAGTACTGTTCCACCACCCCCTGCATGCACCACCCCCAGCCTTTTCCTGTGAAGCCACACCCCACCCCCCTCTCTCTCTCTCTCACCTCTGTCTTGGACAGTTGGTGTCGCAGTTCCTCAATCTCTGCGTTCTTCTCATCCAGAAGTTCAGGGGGGAAGGGGCCAGTGTTAGACAACTGGGACACCTGGGCCTGCGATAGGGTCACTAGTGTTAAACATGTGTGTGTGTGTGTGTGTGTGTGTGTGTGTTTGTGCGTGTGTGTGTGTGTGCGTACGCACACATGTAGTTTGTTTCTCAAATTTTGGTGTGTATATGTAACGTTGATGTAACAAGTTATGTAAAAACAAAAAAAACTGTGTTTTGTAAAGCACCTAGAGCCGATTTCTGGATAGTGTGCTGTATCCATCATCATTATTATTAACTCTTTCACCACCACAGGTGACTTTTGTTGACTAGACAGTGCACCGCCATATTGCGACTTTTCTTCACACTGTAACAAAGCTTGACAAATGCAGTCAGTTCCCCCTCCATAGAACAATGACTAACCTTTGCCCCCTGACCAAGTTTGAAGCAAACAAGTCCCCTGTGTTGTTTTGACATGCGCCAAAGCCCATGACTTAGAGCATCATTTTGAAAACATTTGGCGCTAGGGAGTGCTTTTCACACAGGAACTTGGTGATGAAAGAGTTAAAGTAAAACCTGGTGAAGAAGGGGAAATGCTCTCTCCACTTGTCCACTGAGCGACCAGTTTTTGACAGTGTCAGTGACAGGGTGACCAAGCAGTCGGCTCCAGTGCAGACCTTCACTCTTCCGTCCTCTCCTTTTTCACTTCATCACCCCTGTCTCTGTTTTTTGAGGGTTTTTTTTTGTTTTTTTTTTTACATTCATGTCATACACACTGCTTATAACAAATCATGTCTACCAACTTTGTTGCACTACCGTTAGTCACTGTTATCTTCTTCTGCGTTTGTGGGCTGCAACTCCCACATTCACTCGTATATATACGTGAGTGGGCTTTTATGTGTATGACCGTTTTTAACCCGCTATGTAGGCAGCCATACTCTGTTTTCAGGGGGGGGTGCATGCTGGGTATGTTCTTGTTTCCATAACCCACCGAACGCTGACATGGATTACAGGATTTTTAATGTGCGTATTTGATCTTCTGCTTGCGTATACACACGAAGGGGGTTTCAGGCACTGGCAGGTCTGCACGTATGTTGACCTGGGAGATCGGAAAAATCTCCACCCTTTACCCACCAGGCGCCATCACCGTGATTCAAACCCAGGACCCTCAGATTGAAAGTCCAACGCTTTAACCATTTGGCTATTGCGCCCTTCCGTCACTGTTATTAATCATCTCTCTGCTTTGGGAGGGCAAGAAGTAAATATGGAGCACAAGTTATTTCTTTGTGTGAAATAGTCCCCCCCTCGAATCCCCCCAAAGATGTCTACCCACCTGCAGGGAGTCCCTGTCCTCCTCCAGCTGCTTGAGGTGTGCAGCAGACACGGCAGACTCCTTCAGCTGCTGCCTGAGGTCCTCCACCTCCTGACTCCGCCCCTCCAGCTCCAACCGCAACGCCTCCTGGTCCTCCTTCAGCTTGGACAGCTTCACACACACACACACACACACACACACACAGAAATACACATAGAGGCACACACACACGAGCATACACACACAAATGCATGCACAGACACACACACACACACACACACACACATGCACACACACACAAATACATTCAGAAACACATAGACACACATCCATATAACAAACACATATACACACACACATATACATGCACACACACACACAGATACATTTACAGACACACAGACGCACATCCATACACACACATGCACACACATGTACATGCACACACACACACACACACACACACACACACAGAGATAAATTTACAGTTACATTTACAGGCACATCCACACGCATGTTCAGCTGAATGTGTTTTTATATTTTGTGAGGTTATAGTCCAACCTCTATCAAGAAATGTGTTTTTATAGTGTGACGTTACAGTCAACCCTTTGCCATGGATGTGTCTGTATTGTGTGACGCTCTAGTCCAACCTTTGTCATGAATGTGTTTTCGTTTTCTGACGTTAATAGTCCAACCTTTGTCATGCCCATGTATGCGTCAGACTCGACCGTGGGCTGAGATACCAAGTTGTGTCAGTGATGGGCCTTTGACTACACAATTTCCAATTGGATTGATAAGATATATTGCTTAAAAAAACAAAACAAAAAAAACAAACCCAATCCTTCTTTCTGAGTTGTTTGAGGAAAGAAGCGGCAGTGTGGGTTTGTGTTGGAGCAGGATGATTTGAGCGTGCAGGTGTACTTGTGTATTTTTAGTATGCATGCATCACTCTATTTTTTTCATTGTAAATGCCTAGGGCCTTCGTATCATTAGATTGGGCGTACCAAAGGTCCTTTTATTATTATCATTATTTTCATACCTCCTCCTCCGTCTTCTCCAGCTTCTCCCGCTCCGTGTCCAGCTGTTCCCGCAGGTCTGCTGCCGACGTGGAGCTGGCGTTGGGGTCTGGGGTTCCAGTCCAGTGCCGCATCTCGTCCAGCTGGTTGCGCAGTGCCGACATCTGCAGCAGCTGCTCCTGCACCGTCTTCTGCAGTGCTTCCTTCTCGTGGACCAGCTCCTGCGATGCCATGCACAGTGGTCAAGACGCTCGTCTAGTCTGTGAGGGTCTGGGTTCGAATCCCGCTCTCACCCTTTCACCCAAGTTTGACTGGAAAATCGAACTAAGTGTCTAGTCGTTCGAATGTGATGATAAACCGAGGTCCCGCGTGCAGCGCACTTGGTGCACTGAGAAAGAACCCATGGCAATGACAGTGTTGTCCTCTGGCGAAATTCTGTAGAACGAATCCACTCGGATAGGTATACACACACACACACACACACATATATATATATATATATATATATAGATATATATATATAACATATATATATGCATGTACTCAAGGCCTGACTAAGCGCGTTGGGTTATGCTGCTGGTCAGGCATCTGCCTAGCAGATGTTGTGTAGTGAATATGGTTTTGTCTAAACATAGTGATTCCTCCTTGAAGGGCTGAAAATGAAACTGAAGCACAGTAAAATCTATCGTCCACACCTTGCTTTATCATCTCAGTAAGAGAAAAACAAAACAAAAAAAAACCCCCAAAAAAACAAAAAAACAAAGAATCCTGACCTCTTCAGACTGGCGCGACTTGCGGAGCTCCTCCTCAAGAGACACCCTGCTCTGGCGCCGCTGGGGGGCGGGGTGTGCAGGGGACAGGGGCAAGGAACTGGGGGACACCGGGCGCGGCGTTGCCACGGGCGACACGGACGTGTCCGACTGGCTCTCCGCCTCCCCTATGGTCAGACGGCGCTCCAGCTTCTGTATGCGACCTGTAGGGTTCCCCCCGGAACCACAACAACAATCACAGCACGTCTCTGGGGGAAGCCAGAGCTGTGGGTGGCTCCAGTAACAATATTCAAATACTGCACTGATAGGCCGTAACAATATTCAAATACTGCACTAACAGGCCGTAACAATATTCAAATACTGCACTGACAGGCCGTAACAAATACTGCACTGACAGGCTGTAACAAATACTGCACTGACAGGCCGTAACAATATTCAAATACTGCACTGACAGGCCGCAACAATATTCAAATACTGCACTGACAGGCCGTAACAATATTCAAACACTGCACTGACAGGCCGTAACAATATTCAATTATCAGATTGTAACAATATTCAAATATTTTATTGACAGGCAGTAACAATATTCAAATATTGTACTGTAACAACATTAAAACATTGTATTGATAGAAACAACATTTAACTATTGTATTGATAAACACTAACAATATTCAAATGTCGTACTGATAAACAGTAATGACATTTAAATATTCTACCATAAACACAAACAATAAAAAGCTATTTATGTCAGTTTTACTGATATACACCAGGTTCAGCACACTTAAATAAAACCACCACCAAAACTATCAAGACAACATAAATGAAAATGTCCCTTATAAAAAAAAGTTTTTAATTAAATAAAAAATTCTTAAGCATCCAAACCACTCTTAAAGATTTTCCAAAACTTTCCTGGAGAAAGGATATGTACGCTAAGATTTTTTTTTTTTTTTTTTTTTGCGTTTTCAGAGGGACAGGCAGCATCAAGGTCAGTCAGTCAGTCAGTCAGTCAGTGGCTGACCTTTGAGCTGTTCCTCGGTGTCTCCGCGCTGGTCCAGCTCCCGTTCCAGGGTGTCAATCCACACCCTCAGGTCCTGGGCGCTCAGTTCTCGCTCCTGCAGGGACTGCTGCAGCTCCCGCGTCTGCTGGTGCATGGCCGACTGGCTCTCAATGCGTGCCTGCAGCTGCTCCGTCAGGTCTTGGATCTGGCGGGAAAGTTTCAGTTTCAGGATACCCCCGAAAACGGAGTACAGCTGCCTCCATGCCAGGGTAAAAAAACAGTCATACATGTAATAGCCTACTCGTTAACAAATGAGTGAATGTGGGAGTTGAAGCCTATGAATGAAGAAGAAGAGGTTTCAGGGAGGTGTCAAAATTTGTGGACAGGTCCGTGTAAGCTGCACCATATCTGCTGTATAAAAAAAAATATTAAAAAAAAAGAAAGAGGAAAAAAAAAAAAAACCAAAAAACCCCCCACAGCATCAGCAGATGACAACTTGAGCAAATGCATAAAGGTGTATTACTACAGATGACAACATGAGCAAGTCTATAATGAAGCATTACCACGGAAGACAACATGAGCCAGTGTATAATAAAGTATAACCCAACACCGACTGTTCAAAAACCCTCTTGGCTGAGACCGAGGGGATGTAACATGGGCAAGACACTCTCCACTATAATCAAAGTCTGGCCCAGATGGTCAGGACAGCAGTTGCCTCCTCTGCTGTTCCAATGGTCATAGTCAGACACGACTGACAATCACACATATGTACATTGACAGAACAGATGACAACGCAAGCAGCGTGGAGTGACCCCTTACCTCACGCTGCAGACGGCCCTCAGAGTCACCCTGTTTCTCCTTGTTGTGCAGCTGGTCCTTCAGTCTGTCCACCTCCTTCACAAACTCCTCCCTCTCCTGCTCCCTCTCCGACATCTGCTCCTGTAACATCATGTTATATATTCCTGTAACATCCACATCATCTGTTCCTGTAACATCCACATCATCTGTTCCTCCTGTTACAGGAGTGTTGCGCCCACATCATCCGTTCTGCATCACCTGTTCCTGCACCATCATATCATCTGCTCTACCATCTGCTCCTGCAACATCACACCAACAGCTCCTGTAACATCCACATCATCCGCTCCAGTAACTTCCACATCATCTGTTCCTCTAACATCATATCATCTGCTCCTGTAACATCACATCATATGTTCCTGTAACACCACACCATCTGTTCCAGTAACATCCACATCTGCTCCTGTAACATCCATATCATCTGTTCCTGTAACATATCCACATCCTATGTTCCTGCAACATCCACATCATCTGCTCCTATAACATCCACATTATCTGTTCCGTTCCTGCAACATCCACATCATCTGTTCCGTTCCTGCAACATCCACATCATCTGTTCCGCATTACCTGTTCCTGCAACATTCACATCATCTGTTCTGCATCACCTCACCTGTTCCTATAACATCCATATCACCTGATCCATTCCTGCAACATCCACATAATCTGTTCTGTTCTGCAACATCCACATCATCTGTTCATATAACATCCACATCATCTGTTCTGTTCCTGCAACATCCACATCATCTGTTCATATAACATCCACATCATCTGTTCTGTTCCTGCAATAACATCCACATAATCTGTTCTGTTCTGCAACATCCACATCATCTGTTCTGTTCCTGCAACATCCACATCATCTGTTCATATAACATCCACATCATCTGTTCTGTTCCTGCAATAACATCCACATCATCTGTTTGTTCCTGCAATAACATCCACATCATCTGTTCTGTTCCTGCAACATCCACATCATCTGTTCATATAACATCCACATCATCTGTTCTGTTCCTGCAATAACATCCACATCATCTGTTCTGTTCCTGCAACATCCACATCATCTGTTCATATAACATCCACATCATCTGTTCTGTTCCTGCAATAACATTCACATCATCTGTTCTGTTCCTGCAACATCCACATCATCTGTTCCTGCAACATCCACATCATCTGTTCATATAACATCCACATCATCTGCTCTGTTCCTGCAACATCTACATCATCTGTTTCATTCCCGCAACATTCACATCATCTGCTCTGTTCCTGAAACATCAACATCACCTGTTCCTATAACATCCACATCAACAGTACTGTGTTAACGAAAATGCGAAAACATGCTGCTTCCTAAACACACCAGTTTAAAGACAAGCACAGCCTCTAAATACATTCAAGACAAAATACATGTCACACTGTTTGCCTAGATAAATGCAAAGCATCCACCTGTAAAAATAAATATACAAAAAAAAGGCAATTGCTTCATGACACTCAATAAATGAAGAATACACAAAAGCATCCTTTTCAACAACCATTGCTGTCTGTTTCACATTCGATTATGCGCCATGTCTGTTTCACATTTTTCACATATGATTATGCGCCATATAAATAACTTTATCAAATAAGATCAAGTGTTATACAAATCTATCACCTTTATCATTATCATAATATTAAGCGCCATATAAATAACTATCATTATCATCTGTCATCATTATCATCACCTTTACCATTATTATAAGATTAAGTGTCATGAAAAAAGCTTAATATCATTTATCATAATCGTCATTACCATACTCATTATTATATCATCATCATCATTCATTCATCACCAGAGCGACCTACATCCAAGAACTGCTTGTTGGCCTTCAACTGTCGCTCCGTGTTGTCCAGCTGCAGGCGGAGGTCTTCCACCTGCCGCCTCAGGTCTTCCGTGTGGCGGAGGTGCTCCTTCTCCATCTCCTCCACGGCCGCCTCGCGGTCCTGCAGGCGCTGTTCAGCCTGCGACAGGCGGTGCTGCAGCTGCAGGCTCTGCTCCCGCGTCTGCTGCTTCACCGTGTCCATCTCCTTCAGCAGGGCTACAGGCGCCACAACCACCGGCAGCACATGGGGAGGTTAGCGTCCACTCACTGGTGTGGTCTCCAACACACTCGCTCACACAGGCATCTACTTTCTTTTTTTACCCCCCTCGTAACTCATTCCTGGCCTGTTTGAAACCCTTAATGCTTTCTACCCCATTGAAGTCCCTTGTCTTAACTCTTTCTACTCCATTTAAAACCCTCGTCTTAACTTTTTCTAGCCTGTTTGAAACCCTCGTCTTAACTCTTCCTAACCCATTTAAACCCTAAAATTCATTTTACCCCATTTAAAACCCTTGTCTGAACTCTTTCTACACCATCTACAGCACTTGTCTCAAACAAGACACTGACATACACATCCTTTTAGCTGCACACAGGGGGCAGAGAAAGTTAAACAAGATACTGACATATGTATCCCTCCACTCTTTTTCACTGGAACATCCCCCCACACCCCCCAACCATCCCCCTTTGTCTGGAGGGCTTTAAGGCTGAACGGACAGTAAAATATGTCAATGTCAGTGTCACTGGTGTTACGTAACTTATTAACTGATTGATGAACCTTGTTTGACTATTTGGTTTTTCATTAGCAGGCTGAATACCCACCCTTTCTCTCCACCTCCAAACAGTTCCAGACCAGAAAAAACAAAAACAAAAAAAACCCCCGTAATTATGTCAGTCTCTGCAAGGCGCTAACATTTTTCCTGACCCTCACCTCTACAGCTACCATCGGCTTCGTTTTAAGCATGATATTTTCCAACATTATAGGCAATACTCAGTCAGAAGGAATTATAAAAAGGAAACACAAAATTCTACTTTTTGGGGAGGGAAATAAAAAAATTAAAAAACCAAACTTTTAAACAAGGGAATTAATAAGGATCATGTTATCACAAACAAAACTTAAAACTTAGCCCGTGAGTTGGGTTTTTTTTTGTGCTCAGAAAACTAGGTGAGTGAACAAACATTTTAGCTGTGCACACATCTAACTAAAGAAAGGGGTGTGGGGGGGTGGGGGGGTAATAAAACTGACAATCAGTAGGTAAGCCTTACACTAAATCAAAACAAAAACACACACACACAAAAAGCCAATTCAATTCACGCACACACTTCAAACCAACAAGGTAATCAACGCTCACCACACAACAAACCAACAGCAATGCACAATGCAGTGTTAGCCAAATAATACCAGTCTCCTAACGCTCTGAATCCAGTAAACTTATTTGCCTTCCTTCTTTCATTGAAACAAAAAGCCAATGCTCTCATGTTTACATCGACAGAGAAGACGTATATCTCAACAGAGAAGACATGTTTACCTCAACAGAGAAGACATGTTTACCTTAACAGAGATGTGTACCTTAACAGGGAAGACATGTTACCCCTAAAGAGAAGACATGTACCTTCACAAAGAAGACATGTTTACCCCAACAGAGAAGACATGTACCTCCTCAACAGAGAAGATACGTTTACCCCCAACAGAGATGACATGTACCTCAACAGAGAAGACATATTTACCTCAACAGGAAAGACATTCTTACCTCAACAGAGAAGACATGTGCGCCTCAACACAAAAGACATGTTTACCCTAATAAAGAAGACATGTTTACCTCAACAGAAAAGAAAGTTTACCCTAACAGAGAAGACGTGTGAACCTCAACAGAGAAGACATGTTTACCCCAATAAAGAAGACATTCTTACCTCAACAGAAAAGACATGTTTACCCAACAGAGAAGACGTGTGCACCTCAACAGAGAAGACATGTTTCCCTCAACAGGGAAGACATTTCATACCTCAACAGAGCAGACATGTTCACCATGACAGAGAAGACATATGTACCTCCACAGAGAAGACATGCTTTCCATGACAGAAAAGACGGGTGGAAACAAGAAAGAAAGAAAGAGGCAGGTGTAGGGCCACAGAGAGAAAAGATATACCAGTTCATGTCCATGTGCAGGCAGAAAACATGCTGGAAAAAAAAAAAGAACAAGATGCCACACAACTCACAGCAGAAAACCAGCCAGGGAAGTATGCTCCCTGAGGTGCTCACTTTACTGGGAACCTTCAGGGATCCAAATCCCCCCCCCCCACCCCTCCCACCACTCCCCTCCCACTGTCCAGGGGCTACTAAAAAAAAAAAACCTGGTGAACAAGGGGAAACACTCTCTCCACTTGTCCGTTGAGCGACCAGTTTTTGACAGTGTTGGTGGAAGGGTGACTGAGCAATCAGCTTCAGCTCAAACTTCCCTCTGCCCCATTTCACTTTAACTCTCTCCATACGAACGGCGAAAGAGACGACGTTAACAGCGTTTCACCCCAATTACCACCATCAAAATATTGCAAGCGGAAGGCTCTTATACTGAAGAGGTGAATGTTGACAAAGAGATATCACAATTCTGACGACAGAAGTTAAAGGTTGGGTCATTCAGACAATCACTGGACATCCGAGGGGTCTGTGTAGAGGAGAAGAGAGGACTGGCCGTACTGAGCGAGTTAACACCTTCACCTCTGGTGGGTTTTTTTCTTTTTTTCTATTCATGTAATACACGCTGCTTATAATATAATGACTCATGTCTGCCAACTTGTTCCAGTAGTTACTACTAATAACAGACTCTCTACTTAGGGAGGGCAAGACGTAATTACGGAGCACAAGTAATTTCTTTGGGTAAAATAGTCCCTCCTGAAAAACGACTAAAAATTATCTGGGAAATCATTTCTAGCCCTGACCTCGGAGACATCACTCTGACATCTCAAAAACCATGTCACCGTGTCAATCATTACCTGCAGCCATTAAAAATAAATAAATAAATAAATGTATCTTCAAATACTTCACTTGCAGGACAGAGAAAGTGTGCATGTGTTGCTGTTCATTCATCGGACCAATCACTGACAAACAAACAAACAAGAAAAAGTTGTCAGCACACTTTTTGGGGGGCGGGGGAGAGAGAGAGAGAGGGGGGGGGGCATATACTAAAAATCAAATATTCATGATTTTTTTTTTCCTTATTTGTATACCTTCACACCATTAGTGACACAGATGTGTATTGAAGCAAATGCACAAAAGCAAAACTTCAGAGCAAGCGTTTGTACAAATGCTGGCAATGCACACAATGCCTACAAGGCAATGATTTACATGTCCGTCAATAAAATCAATAAAAAAATAAAAAAAAGCATTAGAAATTTTTTTTTCTAAATGATAAACCAATAAAATTCACGAATCTTTATCTTAATCATACTTGAGGGGTAAAAAATATATTGCTAAGATTTAAAGAAACACTGACCAAATGACTAAAAAAAAAAAAAAAAAAAAGATATATTTCAAGATGATGGGGGTTGGAGGGGGAAGGGGGCTGGAGGGGATGGTGGGGTGGGGGGCAGGAAGACGTCAAATGGACAGTTCTGGAGGAGAAGAAACACGCAAACACCACAGCAGAGTACATGACAAGGCAGGAATGGGGGGCTAGGAGTACGTCGAAGGGCAGCTCTGGTCCAGAAACACACAAACACCACAGCAAAGTACTTGACAGGCAAAGCATCACAAACAACCAGCTGTGAACATGGTCGCTTTATCTGGAGGGACAAACAGGGGGAACAGAAAGAGGGGGGGGGGGGGGGGGGGTAGGGAAGGGGAGTGGGCTGGGGGGGAGATAGGATATAGAGGAAGGGAGGGTGGGGAGGAGGGAGGGAAGGGCTCTTCCGTTAAAAGTCTATGGGGAGGTTTTTTGGAGGGTGGAGGGAGGGGGAACAGGTGGGGGGTCGGGGGGGGGGGAGTGGGGGGGAACCAACCAACCTTGTTGTTCCGACACAGTGGCATCTCCCCCTGCCATTGCCGACTCTGTGTGCATAACAAAGGCCAGAGGTCAGAGGTCAACACCACATGCTTGCAGAGCACCGTCAGTCAGAGCCAGAGATGACCAGACAGACGAACAAGAGGATGAGCCGTCATGCCACAATGCGCTCACACAACAGCCAGCAACAAAATGCACCACGAGAATCTGAACTAAACGATGCAATGATCAAGTCATCAACAACAAAGCTACTGATGAAAACACAGATACAGAAACACATTGTCCATTGCATAGCTTAAGAAAGTAAAAAAAAAAAGGTCCTTTTTTTTTTTTTTTTTACTGTTAAAAATGTTACATCTGAAAATGATATTAAATCAAAAATCATAAAATGTGTTAGAAAACTTGAAGAAAATTGATTACTTTCTTGTGACAGCCCAAACAGCATGTTTTCAACAAACTAAATGTCAAACTCTTGGATCAGTAATTTTCTAATGTCTGTCATGAGCATTCAGGATTTCTGGTTCTCCCTTCTTACAATGCTAATCACAAGCCCATTACATCAGTTATGCATTTTTGGAGCCAGCATTTGAACTTAACTTCTTTATTTCCTATTAAAAACAAATAATAATAAACTAATAATATTAATAATGACTCTAGTTTTATTTTCCTAATATCCAACTTGTTTTTTCAAATAATTTTTATTTATTCATCTATCTATGATCACAAATTGTGCAGGAACATGGAAGCCCAAACTGCATTAATAATACTGAATGCTTTCAGGGCAGCAAGAAGTGACTGCCGGATATTTTTGTCCACAGAAATAGTTCATATGACGTATTTCGGAAAGGAAAAGAAGCTGACCCATCTTCTTCCAAATATACAGCAGTCATTTTGTTCTTAAAATTCCAGTAATTTTTCAAGAAACCTTAAAACAAGAAGCCTTAAAACTTTCTTGATATGTATTTGAATATATCAGATATATTCAAAGAAAAAACAGGGAGAAGTTGCCTGACCTTATCATAAACCCAACAAGCTGATCAGGCCTGGGTGGCACAGGACTTCAAGCAAGTCATGTGTGCGAAACACTAGATAACACTAACCATCATGGGCTTAAGGTTTTGTGCCTGCCACATGCTGTTTGTGCTGCCAGTCGGACAGGGCATCTGACAACTATTATCATACACATTTAAACCAGGAAAAGGCGGTTTGTCTATGCTTGTAAAGTTGGCTTGAGGTGTTAAGATGTGTGTTGTCTGTTTGTTTTCTGATCTTCATCTGTGATTATGTGTTGAATTAAGTATCATCTGAACATTATCAGGTCGTGTCCACAGTTTATGTTTTACATGTTTCACAGTGAGAGTGGGTGAGTGCGTGAGTGAATGAGTGAGAGAGTGTGAGTGTGGGTGTGAATGTGTGCGTGTGTGTGTGTGTGTGTGTTTCTGCGTGTGTGTATTCACGGGTGTGCGTGTTTGTGTAAATGGATTGATGTACTTCCCATCAGTATGTCTGATTTATGATTTCAAAGATTCATATCTAAAATCATGCAAATCAAGGCTTACAAGCTATTCATAAAAGATATATGCCATGAAACTACTCATAACAAGTCTGCCATTCAAAAATGAAATCTTCCATTTGGTTAAAGTTAGGAAACAGAAGACAAATTAAGGCCAATGCACACACACCCATTTATATGAAAGAAACATGCAACAGCTAGAAGTTACAAAAAGTAAACAGATAACCAAGCTGGCAAAACAGAATGATAAGAAACCTGAGTTAGTGCAACTGATAGTCAACGGAAAAGAAGCAGGTTTAGGACATTTATTCTGTAAGTCTTCTCGTAGGGCACACACTTACCTTGTTTGTTAACCAATCATTTATTTGTCATTAATTCGGGGGGCAAGGGAGGGTGGGGATCTTACTCCACTTTTTTTTTTTTTTTAGGTCGGGGGGTGGGGTGGGGTGGGGGTGGGGGGGCGGGGTTATGACAGGGAATTAAGTAACAGATCATATATCTCACTCTCTGGGAAAGGGAAGTTCCAGCCATTTGAACAGTTAAAAGCAGTGCGGTGCAGTGCAGTGCAGTGCAAAGTGGTTAAGCTGCCCACTCCCAACAGTTCTGTTTGCACAACAAAATCAGGGTTTCAAATGACAAGTCATATATCCATCCCAGTTTCCCCGCTGTGATATTCACTTGTAGGTGTGGAGTACACTTAACTACAGCTCCCAGAAAAAGAAAATGAATAATGCCAGGTATACTGTTTGTTCCAAATTCAAGCTATCTGACAAAGATGACTGAGAATAGGTTTCATGCATGCACATTTGTTAATACGCAAGTAAAGAATACATATATCTTTGCTGTTTTAGTCATTTCAAACATGTACTCATCTGCATTTGCACACATCTAAGTGAACAAAAAACAAAACTTGAATATATATGCCATACAGAATACATTTGATTAATGTCAAGTCACTGCATGCTTAGTTTTGTGTACTATATGTAAATTATGTGCATGTGCACAGTCTTATATACATATATATATATATATATATATATATATATATATATATATATATATATATATATATATATATCTAGGGAGAGAGTAAGTTGCTGAAAATGATTTCAAGTACTCTGACCCAGGCTTTTCTAAGTGTCGTCAACATGGTGTGATATTATCAGAGCCTTTAAAATACTGTAACAGATGCAGGACAGAACATCAAATGAATCAACAACGTTGCCATACAAGCTCCACTTGACACCAGCGCCATGTATCTGGAGATCAAATCTAAGAACAAAACTAACCAAAAGCCCAACAAAATTCCCCAAAGAACAAGATGTTGAACAAAAAAACAAAACAAATCCAATCTTTCATCCTCCGATTGTTGAGCTATTATAAATCATGTAACTGACACAGACATTGGTGCTAATGTTATCATCATAATATACTTTCCGGATTATACATAGCGTACGGAAAGAATGGGGTTAAAATCATTAAAAAAAAAAAAAAAAACACACAAAAAAAACATATGCACAAAGAGGAAAATAAATACAAATGCCTGTCAAACAGGTATGCTGAAAATACTTCACCCAAAACCAAAGACTTTGACCCTACGCATATCCAGTGGAAAAAAAAAAAAAAGCTGCCCCAACTTTTTTGCGTATAAATGATCAGCCCAGAGGAGGTGAAGAAAGCGGCTCTGGCATCCAGCCTCCACCAGACAGGAGACAAAGCCTGACCCTGTCAGACCCTCCTTCCCTTCCCCTGCCTCTTCCTTAACCCCTTGACTGCTGAACCATCAGGGATTCAAACCAGTGCGCCATCAATCTGAAACACCGCAACTACGGACTTCTTGTGACTTTTCAGCAAAATAACTGACTCTACTGAACACAAACAATGCACTCCACATGTGGGAAAAGTCCACATGAAGAGTTTCAGTTTTCAGTTTCTCAGGGAGGCGTCACTGCGATTGGACAAATCCATACACGCTGCACCCCATCTGCTAGGCAGATGCCTGTGGCCAGCAGCATAACCCAATGCGCTCAGACAGGCCTTGAGTGCACGCGTATGTATTTGCGTACCTATCAAAGTGGATTTCTTCTACAGAATTTTGCCAGAGGACAACACTCTCGTTGCCGTGGGTTCTTTCTCAGTGCACCAAGTGCGTGCTGCACACAGGACTCACCCCAGTGACTAAATGCTCAACTTGATTTTTCCAGTCAAACTTGGGAGAAAGGGCAAGAGGGAAATCTGTCCTCAAACCCTCACGAATTCTGTATTGGCAGATGAAAGTCTCAACCATTCTGCCACCTTCCCCAGTGACGAACGGTGACTAACATCTTACCCTGTAACCTCAATCCCCTCACTGACAGCACTGGTCGACAGTCAAGTGGTCAAGGGGGGAGCAGTGTAAGCAGTGTGAGCCAGGAGCACCAGGAGTGGGAGAGAGAAGGCGGGGGTGGGGTTGGGGGCGGGGGGTAGAAAGAACTAAGGGCGATACAGACAAGAAAGCCTCCCTCCTCCAACGGACGTTAGCCCCTTACCTAGTACACCGCTACAGCCACAGCCTCTCTCTGAAAGCCTTCCAACTGCAAACAGCTCAACATCCCCACCGTTAGTGCAGTAATCCATTACACATCCACAGCCAAGAAAAGCAGCTTCACAGCCCAAGACTCCTTGAGACACCTTCTAGATGGTGTTGCGAGTCCAGAGTTTGTAAGCCACTCTTAAGAGTTGAATTCTGATGTGTTACCCACTGCTTTGTGATACTGTGTGTGAAGACTTGTTGAAAAGGTGTTAGTTGTCTGTGTGATTTTTGTTTTTGTTTTAATGGATTAGGTCATAATACATGTCAGCCTGATAGTTATGAATGATCATGTGTAAATATGAGAGAAAGAGAGTGAGTGAGTGAGTGAGAGGGTAAGTTGTGTAAGCAAAGTGATCTGTGAGGATTCCTTTCACTCACCATCTTTATCTGTCAGGATTCTTCTCACTCACAATCTTTCTCTCTCACTCATTCTCTCTTCCACACATGCTGCAAATTATGCACACTCATTCAGACCTACACACACACACACACACACACACACACACATTTTCTTGAGTGATCATTTCTCCCCAGCCTGTTTTATTCTGATCCCATCACCTTAAAGTGGAAACGAATGATAAAACTACCACAGGATGAAAAAAAAACTGTGATCAAAACACAATATCTTTTAGATTTGGCTATAAAGGCTCTGAAAAATCACACATTTCAATCCAATTCTGGTTTTCAGGTTTCAGTTTCAAGGAGATGCAAAGCTTGCTGAGACACATACATATGTTTATAAGCTACACCACATCTGCTAAAAAAAAAAGAAAGAAATTTGTTTTCAAACTGAGCAAAAGAGGAACACAAGAGTTTTGTGTATTCACTGTCTCAGAACAGATGTCTTTCAAAAGCGAAGATGTCTGCCTTGTGACAACATGATTAAAAAAGCCTGGGTCAACTGCCAGCATACGTTTTCATCTCAGATGTTACTGGACCCATAAATGTGGTTTCTCTAATATACATACCAGTCAAAATGGACTGAAACAAAAGCCCAACTTAGCACTCCGTGATCATCCCATACAAACACAAAGAACAGGGATCTTCTTGTTTTCCCTCTCACACACAACAAGCGTAACTTGTCACCGCCCCTGGTCACCGCCCCTGCACCTGACGAAACCTGAGGTAACTGCATCAGCAAAGCTTCCGCAGATATTCCTTCATAAGGACGCTGCATCCATTTCACATGGACTATGCTTTAAGGCACTGGCCTCTTCTGCCTGGCATGCCTCTCAGTCCACCATGCAGTCTGTCATGCTAACAGCTCAATACTGATCACTGTACGAAATGTATGTTATCGATGCATTCTACTATAAGGCAGCATTTTGTACCTCTGAACCTCCGTAAGTTCACGATTCCAGACAGGGAAAGCACTAGTGGCATGCAATTTGAATTGGTAAGGCTTTGGGTTGTTTTATATATATATATATATATACTTTGGAAGAGTTACCAAAAAAAAGAGCTTGATTTTAAAGCAAGTTTTTTTCCACAGGCCTTTAACATTGGGAGAAAGAAAACAACAACAGTAACAACAAGGAAAAAAGGACAGTGAAACTCACCATCCTTCTGCAACAACAACAACAACAACAACTCCTCCTTGGGGCCAGTGTCTAAAAATCACCCATCCCCCTGTATCCACTGACGGAAGAGATAGGCCCCGACAAACACACCAAGCGGCACGATAAGGAAAGAGTAACTACAGGGAGGGGCGGGGAGGCCAGTGTTAGGAAGAAGCGACGGTGAGGAGGAAGGGGGTGAACCTTGAGTCTCCTGGCCGGCATTCTCCTGCAGGAGAGACTGCTGGCGCTCCACGTCCAGGCGCCGGGCCTCCAGTTCCCCTGTGGCCTGCTGGAAGTCCGCCAGCCGACTGCGGGTCGTCTCCAGCTCCGTGGCCAGCCCCTCCTTCTGCTCCTCCAGCGACTGCAGCTGCTCCTCCAGAGCCTCCCGCTCACTGCTGTAGCCACTGATCAAACCTGGGGATGGGGATGGGGGGGAGGGGGGGGAAACAGGGGAGAGGACCCTCACTTTGAGTTTTCAGTTTATTAACTCGTTCCACCCCACAGCTACATACCTGCTGAAACTCCCCAGTAAAAAAAAAAAAGAAAAAAAAAAAGAGAAAGGTTGTTCACTAATCTGTTGACTTAATCAAGCTTAAACAAAGCTTTGTTTTCATGTTTACGGAATCCATAAACGGCTCAGTTTAGAGCATTAACTGTATCTAAAAAGAATAAACGAAATTAGTTTAGTGTGTTGGTACGAGAACACTTGTGCCAGGTCCACAGGGGAAGTAATCATGGTACGAGTTAACTCCTACCTGGAGAAGAATGAGTTAAGGTGGCATCACTATGTTCAGACAAAGCCGTACTCTCTACACCACATGTGCTTGGTAAATGCCTGACAGCAGCATAACCGCAACATGCTTAGTCAGGCCTTGAGTGCATGCATAATACCGTAAAGTCTGGTCTGTAAGCCGCGACTTTTTACCCCAGCTTCAACCTCTGCGGCTTATACAATGATGCGGCTTATTTGCGGATTTTAACGATCCCAGGAGTGTCACGTTCTCCTCTATTCTTAGCTGCCCTTCAAATCACCAAAACATGATTTCTGTCCATGAATTTTTGGAGGAGTTTCAGGATAGTGTGCTAACTGTTCACATTTTATAAATCAAATCCGCACACATTAAAGCCTTCAGATCAGCATTCAGTTCTACTCTGCTCAAGCGTACACCCTCATCATGCCGAAAACGCGACATTATGCCTATGATGCAGCCTTCAAATTGAAGGCGATCGACCTAGCAGAGGACAGTGCAAGCGACGAACCAGCAGCGACCTCCACCTTCATGTTCATGAAGTGAAAGCGAGGCTGAAGTCAGTGACAAGATGGCGGAGGAAGCTGCGCTGGTTCTCTTCAACACGGACACTGAAGACGAAGATTTTAGTGGATTCAGTGAGCAGGATGACGTTGAATAAATGTGACTATCCCTAAATTATGGATCTTATTTTCGTTGTGTTTATTATTTTTTTGTGGCACTAGCAGTATTTTCGCTTGCTTTTCTTTGTGCTGTTCCCACTTGTGTTTATTTCATAACCTACAGTATCGACAGCTTTTCTGCAGTATCAGTATGTGTTCTGGAACCGGAAATAAGTACGGCTTATAAGCAGGTGCGGCTTATGTATGTATAAAGTTAAATTTTTTCCAAACTTTAGTGGGTGTGGCTTATATACCAGTGCGCTCAATAGACCGAACTTTACGGTATATATTTGTGTACTTATCAGAGTGGGTTTCTTCTGCAGAATTTTGCCAGAGGACAGCAACAACGTCGGCAGGGGTGCGCCTAGTGTGTGCTGCACTCGGGACCTTGGTTTACATCTCATCTGAATAACTACATGCTCAGTTTGATTTTCCAGTCAAATTGGGGAGAAAGAGCAAGAGTGTACTTGTCAGCAGCAGTCAAAATGGAGAACAAAAGAACCAAAAAAAATTCTTGACGGCAAATGAGTAGTTCAACACACACACACGCACACACACGCACTCGAACATACACACACACAAACAAAACACTTCCAAAGCATTTCAATGACTACTATCCCTGCACGCATGCACACAAGAACACACGCACACAAACACCCACACACACACACACAGACACGCACACAAACACGAACATACACACGCACAAACAAAACACTTCCAAAGCATTTCAATGAATACTATCCCTGCACGCATGCACACATTAACACACGCACACAAACACCCACACACACACACACGAACACACACAGACACACACACGAACATACACACGCACAAACAAAACACTTCCAAAGCATTCCAACGACCACTATCCCCTGTCCCCCACCACCACCACCACCACTTACACAGCAGCAGTGTCCCACCCACCTTCTGCCTTGTGCAGCTCCATAAACACACACACACACACACACACACATATCACTTCCAAAGCATTCCAACGACCACTATCCCCTTCCAACCCACCTTCCGCCTTGTGCAGCTCCATGAACACACACACACACAAACGTATCACTTCCAAAGCATTCCAACGACCACTATCCCCTTCCAACCCACCTTCCGCCTTGTGCAGCTCCATGAACACACACACACACACACACACAAACGTATCACTTCCAAAGCATTCCAACGACCACTATCCCCTTCCAACCCACCTTCCGCCTTGTGCAGCTCCAGTCCCAGGTACTCCTTGGCAGCCACCTCCTGTCGTACCTGGTCCTCCAGGTCCTTCAGGCGGGCCGCGAGCTGATCGTTGTCACGGGTACGGGCGGCCATAGTGTCCAGCAGCTGGCTCTGCGTGGCCTTGGCCTCCATCAGCTGCTGCGTCGTCCGCTCAATCATCTCCAACAGCCGGCTCACCGCGCTCTGCAGCCGCCCTCTGGCATCTGACCCACGTACAGACAGAGGCAGACCCCAGTGACATGAGTGACGGGTGTAATAGCCAAGTGGTTGAAGCGTTGGGACTTTCAATCTGAGGGTCCTGGGTTTGAATCTTGGTTTAACGGTGCCTGGTGGGTAAAGGGTGGGGATTTTTTCCCCCGATCTCCTCAAGTCAACATTATTTTATGTGCAGACCTGCTAGCGCCTGAACCCCCTTAGTGTGTTTACGCACACTGAGGATCAAATACGCATATTACAGATCCTGTAATCCATGTCAATATTCAGTGGGTTATGGAAACAAGAACATGCCCAGCGTGTACATCCCCGAAAATGTAGTATGGTTGCCAACATGGCAGGGTAAATAAGCAAGATGGTTATACACGTAAAAAGTTATATGTCTGTCTGAGTATATGTGTGCGTGACTGAAACCTGACTGAATGATACTGGAAACGAATGATGAGCACCCAATGGCAGCTGTCAGTCAGCTCTAGCCAGGTAGGCAGCCTGTTGTGCAAATGACTCCATATTTGTAAAGCGCCTTGAGCTTGGTCTCAACCAAGGAAAAGCGCTATGTAAGTATATCCATATCACCAAGTGTAGCAGCCTGCTCGTATCCCTGGCTGGATTTTTACCTCCACCCCCCCCCCCAACCCCAAGGTCAAATCTGGCTTGTTGCCTACATCAACCCTGAAGTCTATGCAGACTCAGCCTAGAATGTCTCCTGGGGGTTAATTTCAACTGCTCAGCACTGACCCCCCACCATCCGGAGACCTCCCCACTCCCCACCACCCCCATCCCCTCAGAAGACTGAAAGAAGTGAGTGGTGTGAGACAGGAAGAAGTGAGTGGTGTCAGACAAAAGACAGAAAGAAGTGAGTGGTGTGAGACAAAAGACAGAAAGAAGTGAGTGGTGTGAGACAGAAGACAGAAAGAAGTGAGTGGTGTGAGACAGAAAGAAGTGAGTGGTGTAAGACAGAAGACAGAAAGAAGTGAGTGGTGTGAGACAGAAGACAGAAAGAAGTGAGTGGTGTGAGACAGAAAGAAGTGAGTGGTGTAAGACAGACGACAGAAAGAAGTGAGTGGTGTGAGACAGACGACAGAAAGAAGTGAGTGGTGTGAGACAGAAGACAGAAAGAAGTGAGTGGTGTGAGACAGACGACAGAAAGAAGTGAGCGGTGTGAGACAGAAGACAGAAAGAAGTGAGTGGTGTGAGACAGACGACAGAAAGAAGTGAGTGGTATGAGAGAAAGAAGTGAGTGGTGTGAGACAGACGACAGAAAGAAGTGAGTGGTATGAGAGAAAGAAGTGAGCGGTGTGAGACAGAAGACAGAAAGAAGTGAGTGGTGTAAGACAGACGACAGAAAGAAGTGAGCGGTGTGAGACAGACGACAGAAAGAAGTGAGTGGTGTGAGACAGAAGACAGAAAGAAGTGAGTGGTATGAGAGAAAGAAGTGAGCGGTGTGAGACAGAAGACAGAAAGAAGTGAGTGGTGTGAGACAGAAGACAGAAAGAAGTGAGTGGTGTGAGACAGACGACAGAAAGAAGTGAGTGGTGTGAGACAGAAGACAGAAAGAAGTGAGTGGTGTGAGACAGAAGACAGAAAGAAGTGAGCGGTGTGAGACAGAAAGAAGTGAGTGGTATGAGACAGAAGACAGAAAGAAGTGAGACGTGTGAGACAGAAAGAAGTGAGTGGTATGCGACAGAAGTCAGAAAGAAGTGAGACGTGTGAGACAGAAAGAAGCGAGTGGTATGAGACAGAAGACAGAAAGAAGTGAGTGGTGTGAGACAGAAGACAGAAAGAAGTGAGCGGTGTGAGACAGAAAGAAGTGAGTGGTATGAGACAGAAAGAAGTGAGTGGTATGAGACAGAAAGAAGTGAGTGGTGTGAGACAGAAGACAGAAAGAAGTGAGTGGTGTGAGACAGAAAGAAGTGAGCGGTGTGAGATAGAAAGAAGTGAGTGGTGTGAGACAGAAAGAAGTGAGTGGTGTGAGACAGAAAGAAGTGAGTGGTGTGAGACAGAAGACAGAAAGAAGTGAGTGGTGTGAGACAGAAGACAGAAAGAAGTGAGTGGTATGAGACAGAAGACAGAAAGAAGTGAGTGGTATGAGACAGAAGACAGAAAGAAGTGAGCGGTGTGAGATAGAAAGAAGTGAGTGGTGTGAGACAGAAGACAGAAAGAAGTGAGTGGTGTGAGACAGACGACAGAAAGAAGTGAGCGGTGTGAGACAGAAAGAAGTGAGTGGTGTGAGACAGAAGACAGAAAGAAGTGAGTGGTGTGAGACAGAAGACAGAAAGAAGTGAGAGGTGTGAGACAGAAGACAGAAAGAAGTGAGAGGTGTGAGACAGAAGACAGAAAGAAGTGAGAGGTGTGAGACAGAAGACAGAAAGAAGTGAGCGGTGTGAGAGAAAGAAGTGAGCGGTGTGAGACAGAAAGAAGTGAGAGGTGTGAGACAGAAAGAAGTGAGAGGTGTGAGACAGAAGACAGAAAGAAGTGAGTAGTGTGAGACAGAAGACAGAAAGAAGTGAGCGGTGTGAGACAGAAAGAAGTGAGTACCGGACACAATCTCCTCTCCCTCAGCGTCAATGTCCGGCCCAGTGAAGATGGACTCTGTCAGTCGCTGTGACATGTCCAGCCCTTCGTCTGTGGCACTGGACAGGATGGACGTCTCCTCCAGTGTGGGGCTGCTGGTGTCCGCCTCGCCTGCAACAACATGGTGTGTGCGCTGGTCAGCTGCATGTGTGTACATGTGTCCAACACACTGCGTGCAGTGGTCATCAACATGTGTGCACATGTGTGTCTAACACGTTGCGTGCACTGGTCAGCTACATGTGTGTACACTGGTCAGCTACATGTGTGTACACGTGTCCAACACACTGTGTGCAGTGGTCAGCTACACGTGTGTGCACTGGTCAGCTACAGGTGTACACTGGTCAGCTACATGTGTGTACATGTGTTCAACACACTGTGTGCACTGGTCAGCTACAGGTGTACACTGGTCAGCTACATGTGTACATGTGTCCAAAGTGTTGTGTGCACTGGTCATCTACATGTGTGTACACGTGTATCCAGCATGTATTGTGCACTGGTCAGCTGCTTGAGTGTAGATATATGTCCAGTTTACCTTCACAACGCATTTTGTGTGTTGGTCAAGTACATGTATGAAAATATATGTCCAACTTACCTTTCCAACACATTTTATGCATTGGTCAAGTACAAGCATGTAAATATATGTCCAGTTTCATTACACTGTGTGTTTTCGTCAATCAAAAGTATGTTAACATGTTTCCAATTTCAAACAGCCAGTAGCTGATGGTGTCGTTTGATTCATGAAACGTTTGTTTTTTTTGTTTTTTATATTTTTTTTATGATAAATCTGACAGTCTAACAGAGATGATCTATACAACTTTCCACACACAAAAAAATAAATAAAAATACATAAATTTTACTACAATGGTGCCCAGTGTTGATACGCACATATTATCATATACTTTTATGATGGCCGATCACAAGAAAAAAGCAACAATCCTTTGAAGTGACTTACAAATTAACCAAACACAAAGGCCACAGCTCATGATACAGACAAAACGTGCAGCACTCACATAATAACAAACAAAATGTACTTATGTTGCACATAAAACACAATCAAAATACAAAAAAATGGGCTCATGATATGAACAAACTGCACTTACGATACAAACAAAAATGTGCTCAGGATGCAAATATATTGCACTCATGATGATACAAACAAACAAAAAAACAACCTCTCATGACGAAACAAACAAAACACACCCACGACAACCCAGACAAAAAAATAATAAAGCCCTTACAACGACAAAAACACGATGATGCAAATATATAAAAAAAAAGCCCTCACAAAGACACAAGCAAAACACGCTCACGACAACACAAACAAAACACACTCACGATGACGCAAATAAAAATTTTAAAAAGCCCTCACGATGACACAAACAAAACACACTCACGAAGACACAAAATGCACTCACGACAGACATTTGAAAAAGCCTTCATGACTACCGGGTACATGAAAAAAACACTTACAAAAACACAAACTAAAACAGCCCTCACAACAACACAAAACAAAACATACTCACATAAACACAAACCACAAAACAACACTCACTATGCCTCCAGCTGTGCTCGCTCTGAGGTGAGGACACCGCAACGCCGGCGCCCCCGATGGCTCCCCCCCTGTCCCCTCCCCCAGCCACCCCCATGAAGGAGGTCAGCCCCGCTCCCCGTGGGGTCACCAGGTCCCCTGCTCCTTGCAGGGGGTGGGTGGGGGTGTGGGGGCGGGGGGCGGAGGCGGTGACGAGGGTGTGCAGGCGACGGTTGATGGTGTCCTCAACCTCCACGTAGGTGTGCACAGAGTCCGACAGCAGCTGCAGCAAGTGGTTGTTGGTCCGCTGGACCGCGTCCCTGTAATTGAAAGCACAGACATCTTTGTTTTTTCAAACCACATATGCCCATCAGTGGAGTGATGGCCCTACAGGTAACGCGTCCGCCTAGGAAGCATGAGAATCTGAGGGCACTGGTTCGAATCACGGCACAGTTGCCAGTATTTTCTCCCCCTCCACAACACCTTGAGTGGTTGTCTGGACGCTAGTCATTTGGATGAGACGATAAACTGAGGTCCCGTGTGCAGCATGCACTTAGCACATGTAAAAGAACCCACGGCAATAAAAGGGATGTCCCTGGCAAAATTCTGTAGGAAAAAAACCCTTCGATAGGAAAACAAAAAAACTGCACACAGGAAAAAATACAAAACAAGAGAGGCAAGGCCTTCAAGACTCACTTGTGATACACTTAAAAAAAAAAAAAAAATCTAATCGTTAAAATGTTTTCTGTATTTGTTATTATAAAGCTTCGGGTTAAAAAAAAAAGAAAGAAAAAAAAGTCCCCGTGTTTGGGTGAGAAGAAACTGTCTTACCCATTACACTATCGTGGCTCCTTAACTGACATTCTAACGTCTAAAATTTAATATTTGAACATACTTTTTTAAAGGGCGATAAATCAATTGCGGTATTTGCAGTGAGAACGCTGTTTAAATCATATTATTCTGGAGTATCTTGGGCATTCAAAAAATCTTTAAGGGCAATAAAAAATTCTTTTTAAGTCTGCGGTAAAGGAGACATGGCTATCGCCGCAATCACACTGCAACATTTAGCCGTTTTCTCTAGATCTAGATAGATGTACAAGTTTAGTTACACCTGCCGGGAAAGTAGTACGACATGGTCAATTCAATTTCTCTTTTATGTTCATTCTAGTTTTATAGTTTTAAAGTTGATATGAAAATTTAGTATTTTGTTAAACTAATAACATGTAGAGCCAAGTACAAGTACTTCTAAACGCTGTATGAAGTGAAAAGGACTTCATTTTGAGAAAAGTCAAGACTGGAAATTTTTTCGTTTCATCAATTCAAGGGTATTAACTCGCATGGTTTACAATTTTTAACTGTGAATTCCGACTGATTCTGTGGATACTTTTATGGCAGTTTGGGGCATAATCCAGTAAGTGATGAGGCATTCACAAATCTTTCTCTGAATAAATATTTAACAGTCTCCTTCTCCAACTTTCCATCACATGTTATCGTGTATTGTCCATTGAATATAGGACTGAACGGGCAGGTCAACAACTTGAAACAAAATGGCGTCGTTCGCGTTCATGAAGAATAGGAGCACGCGCTTTGAATGTGTATAAATATGTGTACGCAATTGATTTTTGCCCACGACCTTCAGGGCTCAGCCAATAGATCTATAAAGTCCACTCGTCGTACTGATTTTAGTATTTTCCGAAAAAGACCACTTGGGTGAATGAACATAGTGAAAGCCCTGTACACTGAGAGTAAAACACACAAGCTTTTTATGTATAGAGTATAATTTCAAAATGTGATGTTTAAGATGAGTAAGATCAGTTTAAAGCAAATTAAGTCCCCTAGCATTAATTACAGATGAATTTCCCTTTTTTACTATCTGCACCAAAATGTTTGCAAAATTAAAAAAAAATTCCATGCTTAGCAAAAGAAGTTCCTGTTTGAACAAAAAGTGATAATAATGACTGCTCTTGTTGCTGTGTCAGAATACCAGATCAAAGTGCCAAGTTTAGAGAATAAAAAAAAAATATATAAATATAACAGTAAATGCAGTTTGCATATAATTTGGCTTCTTTTTTTAATTTTTTTTGTGCCCATCCCAAGGTGCAATATTGTTTTAAACAAGATGACTGGAAAGAACAGAATTTTTCCTATTTTTATGCCTAATTTGGCGTCAACTGACAAAGTATTTGCAGAGAAAATGTCAGTGTTAAAGTTTACCACGGACACACACAGACAACCGAACACCGGGTTAAAACATAGACTCACTTTGTTTACACAAGTGAGTCAAAAATGGGTGGTGCTCTCAGTGTAGTGACTCACTCTCCCTGTGGAGAGCAGCCCAAATTTCACACAGAGAAATCTGTTGTGACAAAAAAAAGAGGAGTAATACAATACAATAACTACAAAACTGTCATATTCCATGCCCATTCCATAGATGCTATGATTTTGTCCTGTTCCTTACATATGATTGCACTATAGGCCTGTGGAAGGATCAGGAACCATCTAAGTGTCTTCTCACCGACATCTTTCACACACAAACAGCCGGGTCCATTCTTCTTTCTTTTCTAATCCATTCATTTCAAACAATGACTTTATTTTTTTCTTCTTTTCTAATTTATTCATTTTCGAGTTCATTCATTTTAAACTTTTTTTTTTCTTTTCTAATCCATTCATTTTCAACAATGTCTGAGTGTGTGTGTGTGTGTGTGTTATGAATTAGTGGATGATATCTGGATGTTCGCTATATGCTTGAGGCAAATTTGTGATTTGTACACATTAGAGTGGGGGATGGGTGGAGTAAAGGGGTTTTTTTTGTTTGTTTTTTTATAGAAATCTCACTAGCAGTTATCAATTCTTATGAAACATTTTTTCTTTTTATTATATTTCACTCATACAACATGCCTTGTGCACTAATGTGTCATAATAAATGGTGAAATAGAAATATGCTATTATCACTAGTAGTAGCAGCAGTAATACTATCATCATCATTGTTATCGTCACTATCATTATTACAAAGCACCAACACCATGCCTTGAGCACTACTGTATCATGGTAAAAGGCGCAACAGAAACAAACAACAATCGCCGTCATCATCGTTATAATGACACGTTCACCATCACCCTCCAAGCAGCCCCCCACCCACTGCGGTCACCTACCTCTCAGCAGAGATGCGGTCCAGGTCTGTACGCAGCATGTGGAACAGGCCGGGATCACCCCCGTCCCTGCCCTCCCCCTGCCACCCTGCCCCCTGGGGTGGGGAGGAGGTGAGGGTGTGCACCGACGACGACGCAGGGGACGCCACCAGGGTGGAATTGCTGGCCGTCATGCTGTCCTCCTGGTGGTGGTGGTGGTGTTGGTGTTGAGCCAGCTGCTGCGTCAGTCGCTCCACCTCAGCCTCCAGCTGGTGACACAAAGCCAGCGGTCGTCGGAGGAGGAAAATAAACAGGAGACTACTACCGTAATTTTCAGTCTTTCTTCTGCAATTCCCACGTTCAATCGTATGTACACGAGTGGGCTTTTACGTGTATGACCATTTTTAACTCCACCCTGTAGGCAGCAATACTCCGTTTTCTGGGGTGTGTATGTTCTTGTTTCCATAACCCTCCGAATGATGACATGGACTACAGGATCTAACACGGGCATTTGATCTTCTGCTTGCGTATGCACACAAAGGGGTTTCAGGCACAAGTAGGTCAGCACATATGTTGACCTGGGAGATCGGAAAAATCTCCATCCTTTACCCACCAGGTTCCATTACCAAGATTTAAACCTGGGACTCTCAATGCTTTAACCACTCGGCTATTGCGCCCGTTATTTTTCGCCTATAAGGAGTTACTTTCTTTTTTACTCAAAAATCTTACCTCTGCATATTATCGGCTGTATGTATCCTATCTGTGTCTGATAAAACTAAATTCCATCCACCACCTGGGACCACCTGACACAACAAACTCAAGATATATATGACAACATCCACGATCACACTGAACAGCAACACTTCAGTCTTACCACTGTTTGATTCGACATGGTTCATGTTCGCAATCGAATCTGACCTAACATACTGCATCAAATATTTTTCAACTGAACACGATCGCAGTTCACCCTTAAAAAAAAAAAATTATGGTGTGAAAGTGGAGAAATCGAAAGTGAACTGATCGTTTTTCGAAAGCAGAACGCAAAGCAAAATGGCGGATGGGACTGAAACCTGGGTTAGCAGACTGGATTGTGATGGAGCAAGTTAATGAACTGGGGTTTTACAACAGTATACATGCGACTGAAGGCTGTAAAATTGTATAAAAAAAATTTTTTTTTGGATTGACTAAAAAGAAGGGGTGGGCTCTTGCTGAGAGAGGGTTGGGGGGAAGGGGGGTGGGGGGGAGGACTCACCTCTTTGATTCTCTCCTCTTGCTGAGGGAGGGTTGGGGGGTAGGGGGCTGGGGGGAGAGGACTCACCTCTTTGATTCTCTCCTCTTGCTCAGGGAGGGTTGGGGGGTAGGGGTGTGGGGGGAGAGGACTCACCTCTTTGATTATCTCCCCTTGCAGAGGGAGGGTTGGGGGCTTGGGGGATGGGGTGGGGGGACTCACCTCTTTGATTCTCTCCTCTTGCCGCGGGGAGGAAGGAAGGGGGCTCTTCACGACGTCAGCAAAGCTGCGTGTTTTTCCCAGCGTGGAGGACAGGCTGTGCACGCTGCCCTCTTCGTCCGTGGTCTCGTACTCCAGGCTGCTGCGCAGTTCTGGGGTGGCCTCTCCGTCCCTGGCACCCTGCTCAATGGGGGGGTGCACAGCTTGTGTTATCTCCGTGTGTTCTGTGACTTCATCTACACAGCTTGTGTTATCATGTTTTGTGAATTCATCTACACAGCTTGTGTTATCATTATATGTTCTGTGACCATCTACACAGCTTGTGTTATCACCGTGTGTTCTGTGACTTCATCTACACAGCTTGTGGTATCACCGTGTGTTCTGTGACTTCATCTACACAGCTTGTGTTATCATGTTTTGTGACTTCATCTACACAGCTTGTGTTATGTTTTGTGATTTCATCTACACAGCTTGTGTTATCACTGTGTGTTCTGTGACCATCTACACAGCTTGTGTTATCACCGTGTGTTCTGTGACTTCATCTACACAGCTTGTGGTATCACCGTGTGTTCTGTGACTTCATCTACACAGCTTGTGTTATCACCGTGTGTTCTGTGACTTCATCTACACAGCTTGTGGTATCACCGTGTGTTCTGTGACTTCATCTACACAGCTTGTGTTATCATGTTTTGTGACTTCATCTTCACAGCTTGTGTTATCATGTTTTGTGATTTCATCTACACAGCTTGTGTCATTATGTGTTTTGTGACTTCATCTTCACAGCTTGTGTTATCATGTTTTGTGACTTCATCTACACAGCTTGTGTTATCATGTGTTTTGTGACTTCGTCTTCACAGCTTGTGTTATCATGTGTTTTGTGACTCCATCTTCACAGCTTGTGTCATCATGTGCTTTGTGACTTCATCTACACAGCTTGTGTTATCATGTTTTGTGACTCCATCTTCACAGCTTGTGTCATCATGTGCTTTGTGACTTCATCTACACAACTTGTGTTATCATGTTTTGTGACTTCATCTTCACAGCTTGTGTTATCAACGTGTGTTCTGTGACTTCATCTATACAGGTTGTGTTATCATGTTTTGTGATTTCATCTACACAACTTGTGTTATCATGTTTTGTGACTTCATCTTCACAGCTTGTGTTATCGACGTGTGTTCTGTGACTTCATCTACACAGCTTATGTTATCATGTTTTGTGACTTCATCTACACAACTTGTGTTACCATGTTTTGTGACTTCATCTTCACAGCTTGTGTTATCACCGTGTGTTCTGTGACTTCATCTACACATCTTGTGTCATCATGTGTTTTGTGACTTCATGTGTACAGAATACAACATGTGTCATGATGATGCATTCACTATCTCAGTACAGCAATAGGAAATGCATGTGTCAATGTATTACATTCGGTAACTGATCAAACGCAGAATACATGTCCTATTAAAACACTTCATAACTGAGCATGTGTAGAATCTGTATTCTCAACCAGAAAGATGAAGAGGCCACAGTAAACATCATAAAATGTTATTTTGTTAGTGGAAAACGATGCCAACAAACCATAAGTCTAACTTAAAAGTGATGCTACAGGTCATAAAACCAAGAATTTTTCATGAATCAAATAACATAAATATGCACAGACAAAAACAAAAAAACAAAAAAAAACCCACACAAAATATGAATGTAGCTTGTAAAAGAATAAACAGAAATTCTGAAGGGTTTTAAGATACAGTTACTCCAGTCACAACATTAACAGAATAAAAAGTAGTAAATAATCAAGAAGCAACAAAGCAAATATATAAAATATGGCGGAATACAACGCAATGCACTGAATTTTACAAGAAAAAAACCCACAAGCTCAATGAAAGGCACTCAGAGCAGCATACATGTATAATAAATACAATTCAAGCCTGCATCAGAACTACTGACATAACATTTCATTTACAGGGCGTTCTTTAACAAAAAAACATCATTAAGAGTCACTGTGACTGTTTTGAAGACAAAACAAGTGAGGCTGAACTCAGATCAAACCAACCTGTTTGACAGAACAAGACACTTCTTCTTCTTCTGCGTTTGTGGGCTGCAACTCGTATGTAAGCGAGTGGGCTTTTACGTGTATGACTGTTTTTACCCCGCCATGTAGGCAGCCATACTCCACTTTTGGGGGTGTGCATGCAGGGTATGTTCTTGCTTCCATAACCCACCAAACGCTGACATGGATTACAGGATCTTTAACGTGCGTATCTGATTTTCTGCTTGCGTATACACACAAAGGGGGTTCAGGCACTAGCAGGTCTGCACATATGTTGACCTGGGAGATTGGAAAAATCTCCACCCTTTACCCACCAGGCGCCGTCACCGAGATTTGAACCCGGGACCCTGAGATTGAGAGTCCAACGCTTTAACCACTCGGCTACTGCACCTGTCGAACAAGACGCAATCTTCCATGCCTTCTCCAAACATTCATCAAATCCCCTATCAAGGTACACTCACAACTTATAAGCTAAGCAGATGGCATCCCTTGTTTTCTTGCATAAAACTGTTTTGGTTTTACAGAATGTCTAACGATCTCATCCTTTTCTTTATCAAGCAAAAGAAAAACATTTTCAACTGTTTCAATTTGTAAGACATCAGGCACAAACATCTGACTAATATTGCTGTGAAAATTCATTTTTTGAGAGCCATATCCCTCAGATCATATTTGATTTCTCCCTCAAGAGGTTTGGTTGACCTGAAAGTAGAGTTTATGCACTGGTAAGGCATCTGCTTTTTTCTTTTTTTTTTTCACAGATGTGGTACAGCATGTATGGATCATTCTACACACTTTGACGCCTCCTTGAAACGGACACTGATTCAGGATGATCACCATTTTGGCACTGGATCTGAATCAGACGCTTTCCCTCCCCTGTTCTTCTTCCTTGTCCATTAATTCAGGGGCCCAACCGATCAATACTAACATGATTTCCAACAACCGCTCTTCTCTCCCCTCTATAATTGTACCACGGCTGGTTGGGTAACTGTGTGTGAATGCTAGCCTGGACAACAAGGGAGGCAATACACAACACAGCAGGGGGGCTAACCTGGTGAAAGGATCTGTGCAGGGGCAAAGTAATTTCTGACACAGCATGCATGGCTTCCGGACCAGGTCGATAGCACTCACCGGCCAACTGCCCCGCATGCTATGGGAGGGTTAGGCACAGCACACACACACACACACACAATGAAATTAACTGTCTTGAAATAAAGAGACACACAATTAGGGATCAAACATGGCAAATCAAGAGAAAATTAACTCATTCTACCCCACAGCGACATGCCTGCTACAGCTCCCATGGACCAGCACTACATGAGACCACTGCAGTGTAAAAAAAAAAAAAAAAGAAAAAAAAAAAGAGTTCACTAAAATGGCAAAAATTGATGGAGAACTGCTGATTTAATCGGTTAAATAAAGCTTCCTTTTCATGCTTTCAGAATCCATAAATGGCCCAGTTCAGAATGTCAACTGTACCAAGCAACAATTAACAAAATTAGAATAGTGAATGTCAACTGTACCAAGCAACAATTAACAAAATCAGAATAGTGTCTTGGTACTAGAATACTTGTGCCAGGTCCACAGGGGAAACGGTACGGTACGAGTTTACTCGTACCTGGAGTAGAGTGAGTTGAGCATCAACCAGAAGAAATTATAATAAGAAAAATCAAGCATCAAACAGGGTAAATAAAGTGAAGAATAGGATCAAACGTGATGCATACTGAGAAAAATGTGATTATAACAGACAAACAAAGAGAACAATAGGATAAATAATGAGAAAAGCAGGCATCAAACAGGATAAATAAAGAGAGAAGTAGGCAACAAACTAGATTAATAAATATATACAGGAAAATAAGCACCAAACGTGATGCATACTGAGAAAAACTATGATCAGAAAGAATAAATAAAGAGACCTATAGGATAAATGAAGAGAAAAGTAGACATCAAACAGGATAAATAAAGAGAAAAGTATGCATCAAACAGGATGAATAAAGATAAAAATGGGTATCACACAGGGTTCAGTAACAGAAGTAACTAAGGCAGCGAGCCACATCAAATCGTATTTCATAATAAAATCAACTAAAAAAAAAAAAACAACAACAAAAAACAAAACTTGTTGGTCATTACTATTTACAACTGGCTCCTCAACACACACACACACACACGCACGCACACACATGCGCGTGTGCGCGCGCACACACACACACACACACACACACTGTATGGACTGAATTTGTTAACACACCATGTATACAACCAAAAAACTGAATTTGTTCACACATAATTAATAAAACCAAAACAACTTTTTTAAGTGTTAATCAATTTCTAATGTTAATCAAGCAAGTTGTTTTATAACCACCTCTTCACACACACACACACACAGAAACTAAAAAAAAAAAAAAAAATTTTTTTAAATAAAAAAAAACCAAAACACACACACACACACACACAAAAAAACAGGCACAGAGATGGAAGCTGACCACAAGAAAATACGACTCAACATAGTTCAATACATCTGACAGGACATTACAAAAAGACAACTCTTCTCGCCACTGCCACTCACCCGAAGCATTGCCACGGTCTCAGCGGTGAGGGTTTGTGTGTGGGGAGGGCACTGCTGGGCGTCTTGTTGCTGTTGTTGCTGTGCCTGTTGCTGTTGTTGCTGTTGCTGGAGGGAGTGCTCCAGGGAAGCCAGCTGCTCCCTCAGCTGCCGCACCTCAGCCTGGTGAGCCTGCTCCAGGTCCGACCTCACCACGTCCGTGTCCAGGGCTGCCGCCTCCAGCTCCTCCTGCTGACTGGCCTGCAGCTCTGCAACCATGCACGCACACACACACATGTATATGTACACACACACAAACGCACACACACACACACACATGTACATGTACACACACACACAAACACACACACATGTATATGTACACACACACAAACGCACACACACACACACACACACATGTACATGTACACACACACACAAACACACACACATGTACATGAGCACGCACACACATACACACACACACACACAAATGGACAAACCAATCATGATAACAACAAGTGCATTTATATAAAAGCACTTTCAAACCTCTCAAAGTGCTTTACAATGACACTTCAGTCAGACCCTCAGCACACAAGTATACAGACAAGTACGCACTCGCACTCACACTCACAATCACACACACACACACACACATGTAAAATGCACACACACATGCATGCGCACGTAAACACACACACACACGCAGAGTCTATATTCACCTTCATTCACAAAACCTAACATCAGAATATGACAGGAATCTGTCTTCCTTCTTTCACTGAACCTAACATCTCACAATGACAGTAATCTATCTACCCTTCTTTCAGTGAACCTAACACCAGAAAACAACAGTAATCTATCTACCTTTCTTTCAGTGAACCTAACACCAGAAAACAACAGTAATCTATCTACCCTTATTTCAGTGAACCTAACACCACAAAACAACAGTAACCTATCCACCCTTCTTTCAGTGAACCTAACACCAGAAAACAACAGTAATCTATCTACCTTTCTTTCAGTGAACCTAACACCAGAAAACAACAGTAATCTACCTTTCTTTCAGTGAACCTAACACCAGAAATCAACAGTAACCTATCCACCCTTCTTTCAGGGAACCTAACACCAGAAAACAACAGTAATCTATCTACCCTTCTTTCAGTAAACCTAACACCAGAAATCAACAGTAACCTATCCACCCTTCTTTCAGTAAACCTAACACCAGAAAACAACAGTAATCTATCCACCTTTCTTTCAGGGAACCTAACACCAGAAAACAACAGTGATCTATCTACCCTTCTTTCAGTGAACCTAACACCAGAAAACAACAGTAACCTATCCACCCTTCTTTCAGGGAACCTAACACCAGAAAACAACAGTAATCTATCTACCTTTCTTTCAGTGAACCTAACACCAGAAAACAACAGTAATCTATCTACCTTTCTTTCAGTGAACCTAACACCAGAAAACAACAGTAATCTATCTACCTTTCTTTCAGGGAACCTAACACCAGAAAACAACAGTAACCTATCCACCCTTCTTTCAGGGAACCTAACACCAGAAAACAACAGTAATCTATCTACCTTTCTTTCAGGGAACCTAACACCAGAAAACAACAGTAATCTATCTACCCTTCTTTCAGTAAACCTAACACCAGAAATCAACAGTAATCTATCTACCCTTCTTTCAGTAAACCTAACACCAGAAAACAACAGTAATCTATCTACCCTTCTTTCAGGGAACCTAACACCAGAAAACAACAGTAATCTATCCACCCTTCTTTCAGGGAACCTAACACCAGAAAACAACAGTAATCTATCTACCTTTCTTTCAGGGAACCTAACACCAGAAAACAACAGTAATCTATCTACCCTTCTTTCAGTAAACCTAACACCAGAAAACAACAGTAATCTATCTACCCTTCTTTCAGTAAACCTAACACCAGAAAACAACAGTAATCTATCTACCCTTCTTTCAGTAAACCTAACACCAGAAAACAACAGTAATCTATCTACCCTTCTTTCAGGGAACCTAACACCAGAAAACAACAGTAATCTATCTACCCTTCTTTCAGGGAACCTAACACCAGAAAACAACAGTAATCTATCCACCCTTCTTTCAGGGAACCTAACACCAGAAAACAACAGTAATCAATCTATGGAACATTACATCAGAAAACGACAGTAATCTATCTACCGCTCTTTCACTGAACATGACATCAGAAAATGACAGAAATCTATCTACCCTTCTTTCACTGAACATTACATCAGAAAATGATAGAAATCTATCTACCCCTCTTTCACTGAACATGACATCAGAAAATGACAGTAATCTATCTACACCTCTTTCACTGAACATGACATCAGAAAACGACAGTAATCTATCTACCCTTCTTTAACTGATGTGGTGTAGCGTATATGGATTTGTCCGAACGCAGTGACGCCTCCTTGAGCTACTGAAACTGAAACTAACTGAACATTACATCAGAAAACGACAGTAATCTATCTACCCCTCTTTCTCAGAACATGACATCAGAAAATGACAGAAATCTATCTACCCTTCTTTCACTGAACTGAACATCAGAAAATGACAGTAATCTATCTATCTTTCTTTCACCGAACAGAACAGAACATCAAAAAATTACAGACACTGATGGGCGCAGTAGCCGAGTGGTTACAGCGTTGGACTTTCAATCTGAGGGTCCCGGGTTCAAATCTCGTTAACAGCACCTGGTGGGTAAAGGGTGCAGATTTTTCCAATCTCCCAGGTCAACATACGAGCAGACCTGCTTGTGCCTGAACCCCCTTTGTGTACCGATGCAAAAAGAATATCAAATACGCATGTTAAAGATCCTGTAATCCATGTCAGCGTTCGATGGATTATGGAAACGAGAACATACCCAGCTTGCACACCCTCGAAAACGGAGTATGACTGCCTACATGGCGGGGTAAAAACGGTCATACATGCAAAAGCCCACTCATGTACGTACGAGTGAACGTGGGAGCTGCAGCCCACGAAAGAAGAAGACAGACAGCAATCTGCTCACCTTTGACTCTGGCGTCGTGTCCCTCCTGCAGTGCGGCCATGGCCTCTGTGTGCTCCTCCCTCAACCTGTCCAGCTGGGCCTGTACATCCTGCAGACCTTGAAGAGCGCTCACCGCCTCCCGCAGCTCTGCCCGCATCCTCTCCACCTCTTCCCTCACGCCCTCCGCCTCCCCCCTCGCCGCGGCCAGGGCTTCTGCATGCTCTGCCTGCAAATCGGACCAGATAAAATCCAAAACACTTTATTAATCCATATGTAAGTTAATCTGTGCCCTCACAGGCTCATTATAAACACATGGGTACAAAATCTCGACCCGGCAAAAACCATAAAAAAAAAGTTAAGAAAATGAATTGTTTGCACATCAATATGTACAAATAAAATACTTCAAACAACAACAAAAATCTGTTTATACATATATCAGTAAAATGCATGCACGCACGCTCACATGCACACACACACGCACACACACACACACACACTCACATTAACACACACACACACGCACACACAATCGCACAATCACACATGCATGCACACACAACATGTATCATGCAAATAAACTAATACATCAAAATCTATGTTAAAAAAAGAAAAAAAGAAAAAAAAAAAGAACACACTCTGCACTGCTGTCCCATACACATACCCCTCTCCTCATTCCCCCCCAAAAGCCCCACCCTCACCCCCACCACCCACCAACACCCACCTGCAACGACTCCAGCTTGGCCTCCTTCTCCTCTAGTTCGCTCTTCAGTCCCTTCACCTCCTCCTCCGTGATGGGCACTTCCATGCCCTTCTCGTCCCGGCTGGTGTCGGTTTGAGTGAGCTCAAGCTGTGCCTGCAGCTGAGCGACTTGGGTGGTGAGCGAAGACCTGAGTTCCTCCAGCTCCTGTTCGTGTTTCTCTTTGATCTCCGCCGCCTCCATCTCACGGTCGGCCATGAAGTCATCCATCAGCGTCCGGTGACGCTCAACAAACTTTTTCTGTGTTGGGGGTGCGGGGGGTGGGAAAAAAACAACACAACTGTTCTGTTTTAACACTGTCATGTAAGAACTTTAAGCAGATAGGAGCTTAAAATACACTCAACAAGGTTCTGATGTTTTTACACTGTCATTTAAGAACTTTAAGTAGATATGGAGCTTAAATCACACACAGCTAGTTAAAATGGATACAATTTTGAAATTATAGTTATGGATTTCAGACACCGGTTAATACTACATAACATGATAAATCATGTCAGATTTTTTTGTTTTGTTTTGTTTTGTGCATGCACACACACACTGAAAAAACAACAGGCAAACGGTCCCAGAAAAAATGAAGTCCAAACACACATGCTCACCCCCCCTCTCCATCCCCACAACACACACAAAGTCACACACACACACACACACACATACACCTTCTCAGCCTTCAGGGTGTCATCAAACTCCTGCTGCATCAGGTTCACACACACACACACACAGTGATACACAGCGACACACACACATACACAGTGACACACACACACACACACAGTGACACACACACACACGCACGCACACACACACCTTCTCAGCCTTCAGGGTGTCATCAAACTCCTTGTGCATCAGGTTCACACACACACACACACACACACACACACACACACACACAGTGACACACACACACACACACACACGGCACACACACACACACACACACAGTGACACACACACACACACACACACATGGCAAACACACACACACAATCACACACACACACACAGTGACACACACACACACACACACATACACACATACACACACACACACACACACACACACACTCACACACCTTCTCAGCCTGCAGGGTGTCGTCAAACTCCTGCTGCATCAGGTTCTTGGCCAGCTCCAGCTCCATGTCATAGCGGTCCTTCACCAGTGTGTCCACCCCTGCCCCCTCCCTCTCCTCCACGTCTGTCACACACACACACACCACTTTCTGTTTCAGTTTCGCAAGGAAGCGTCACTGCGTTCGGACAATTCCATTATGATTATACGTACACCCCAACTGCTAGGCTGATACTTGACCAGCAGCATAACTCAACGTGTTTAGTAAAGCTTTGAGCACATACTTTTGTGTATCTATCAGAGTGAATTTCTTTTACAGAATTTTGCCAGAGGACAACACTGTTGTTGCCATGTGTTCTTTTCCAGTGTGCCAAGTGCGTGCTGCACACAGGACCTTGGTTTAACCCTTTGAGCCCTGAGTTCCTGAGCAATTTTAACCCTTCTGCCTGAGCTCCTGAGCCAAAATTTGCAAATAATTGGTATTAAACCCTTTGAGCTCCTGACCACCGCTTTACCGGTGGCAGAGGAAAATGACATAATGCCCAGCCACCGGCTGAGCGGTGTGTAAACACTTGAAGCGTGCAGAGTCTCAACCTGGCCTGTCAGGGCAGAAATCAGGGACAGAAGGTGCGAGAAAACAACTGTACACAACGCAGCAAGTAATTGATATGCTTGATGATTTATCGGAAGTAGAGTATGACAATGATTACTCTGATAGTGAGGTGGAATTCAAATCAGATGATTTTGCTACAGATAGTGATGTTGAAAATGAACCTAAGCATGCAGAATCAGTTGATCAAAGGAGGCGTGTCAGGTTGAGACTCTGCACGCTTCATGGTAGAAATCGATCTTTTGTTATCCAAAGCACATGCACAAAACACAGTGAAAAGGCACAGCAATGTTGGTACTATGTTCGCTGACGTCAGAATATTACGGTTTTTCTGATTGGCTCTTCAATATAAGTCAACCAATAGCAAAACACGACTCAAGTATTTATGCACCGCTCAACCGGTGGCCAGGCATTATGCCACCCCTCCCCACCACCGGTAAAGCAGTGGTCAGGGCTCAAAGGGTTAAGGTCTCATGCGAATGACTAGACGCTCAGTTTTGATTTTCCAGTCGAACTTGGGAGAAAGGGCGAGAGCAGGATTCGAACCAGCCCCTCACGGACACTGTATTGGCAGATAGGCGTCTTAGCCATTCTGCCACCATACCCCTTGCACAGACACCAACAACCATGACAATAATAATAATAACAACAACAACAATGTTGTGTGGAGTGATGACCTAATGGTATCGCACCCACCAAGGAAGTGAGAAAATACAAGCACACAGGATCGAACCTCACACTCAACATTCCCCCCCCCCCTCATCCCCCCCCCCCCCCCCCCATCCCTTCACTACACATTGAGTAGTGGTCTAAATGTCGTCATTCGGATGAGATGATAAACTCAGGTCATATATGTAGTATGCACTCACCTTTAGGCACATAAAAGAACCCACTGAAACGAAAAGGTTGTCCCTGGCAAAATTCTGTAGAAAAGTCCACTTGATACAAAACGCACTCAGACAGAGAAGAGAAAAAAAAGAAATAACAGGGTGGTATTGCATTGTGAGGATGCACTCACCCTGGAGAGAGCAACCCAAACTTCACACAGAGAAATCTGTCGTGACAAAATGTATACAATATAAAAAAATACAAGAATAATGATAATCATGTAGACTGACACACCTCACAAATAAGGAGCTTGTGGCTTTTACAATAACTACTACTAATAATCATAATGACAATGAATAATAATAACGATAAATAACAATATAACAATACTATAATAACGATAATGAAGATTGACAGTTATATCTCCCAGACAGGGAACTCATGGCTTTTACAATAAAAATTCTACTTAATGACAACAAATGAACAATAATCATGATAATAATAATGCAGATTGACACTTACACCTCCCAGTCAGGGAGGTTGTGGCTTTTACAATTAAAGTTTTACCTATATATATATGTGTGTACATATATGTATGTATGTATATATATATATATATATATATATATATATATATATATATATATATATATGCATGCATTCAAGTGCAACATACCACACAAACACAAGCATGCTCTCACAGAAACACACAAGCCAACAGTAATGATAGGACAAATATGCACAGACACTATGAGCAGAAGTTCATGAAGCACTGAAGTCAATAAGATGGTAGGCAGAATGGTAGAAGTGTGTGTATTGAGAGGCTTTTAAAAAAAAAAAAGGAAAAAAAATGGAACTGGGGAATCCACATGAAGGATTTAGAAGTTCAGCTTGTACCAATACCATACTCCTGCACTTAAGTAAGAGAAAGAACGCTGACCTTGAGATTTTTTGTTGCTTTGAGGAATAAGCAAATGTATTTTTTTCTTTTCATTTTTTTTTTTTTTTTTTCACTTTTAAAAAGTTTATTTCTTCACTATTAAGTATTTCACTCATTTTTAATCTGTGCTACCAATGACGTGCAACTTTCTCTGTCCACCTTACCATGCAACTATTAAACAAAACTTTAAAAAAAAAAAAGAGAGAACGAGATTCAGACAAAGGAAATTACACAGACCCATTCTGATATATTAATTTATACTTGTCTGAATTACGAATCTGAAAAACTGAAAAAGCTAACTAATTTCATATTCCCAACAGCCTGTTACTTTAAATTTCCATTTAAATATGCGGCAGTATAAATTACATACTTAAAAAAAAACACAAAAAAACAAACAAACACCCAGTTTAGATAAACACAGAAACACAATCATGTATACATGTAGACATGTGTACACACATGCGCACCCCTTCCCCCTCCCCTACCACACACACAAAAATGCGCGCACACATACACATAGTGACACACACAAACACGCACACACTCACATTTCACTCTTATCAAAACATCACTTTCAGCAAAAAAGATGTTCAAGTTTACTTCAACTGAAGCATGTACACAATACATGCTCTCCCAAATATACATACATGCACACTCTCTACCAGACATACATACACACACACTCTCTCCCAGACATACATACACACACACTCTCTCCCAGACATACATACACACACTCTCACCCAAACATACATACACACACACTCTCTCCCAGACATACATACACACACTCTCACCCAAACATTCATATGCGCACACTCTCTCCCAAACATACACACACCCACACTCTCTCTCAAGCATACATACACACACACAGTCTCTCCCAAACATACACGCACACACTCTCCCAAACACACAAACACATACACTCTCTCCCAAACATACATGGAACTCAAAGCGCTTTACAACAAACACACACACACACGCACACGCACACACAAAAACATCTGCTGCTAAAAAAAAATATATATATATATATATAAAGTGGTTGAAGAGAAGTGCAGTGGAACAAGAGAGGTGAACAGCTCACCTTCCTTCAGCTGGGCGTACTTTTCCTCAGCGTCCCTCAGCAGGGCCTCCAGCTCTGCCACACGCTGTCGGAGTGCCGCCACCTCCTGTGTCTTTTCCTCCTCCACCTGTCCGCACGGCACCACCACCTCTGTCTTCATCTCCCCCACTGAACCCTCCCCCACACCAGTCTCACCCACGCCCTCCGCAATGTGACCGTTAGCACCACCACCGCAGGGAGGGGTGGCCGTGCCGTTTGTCTGCGGCTGACCGTCAACTTCCTTAGTCCTGGAACCCGCGTTCTCAGCACACGGAGATGACTGTAAAGACTGCACGGACTGACAAATCACATCTTGGTGGTTGTGGTGATCTCCCCTCACTACTGGTGGGGACATGTTCAGAGTGGCAGCCAGAGCCGCTTTCACACCGTCCTCAGCGTGCGGAGCGTCAGGAAGACACTCCATGTCGACATCGTCGTCCACCGTCCTTCCTGGAATGCTGGAGTTCTTGGCGCTGTGTCCCAGCCGTTCGGCAAACCGGCGCTCCAGCTCTGCAGCCTGGCGCTTGAGCTCCACGTCCAGCTGGGCCAGGAACTCAGACTGCAGAGACTCCCGCTCCATCTGGGCCTCGTGCTCCAGCTCCTGCCTCAGCTCCTCCAGGGCCTCCGCATGCCCGTGCTCTGCGTCATCCAGCTTTTCTCGCAGTTCCGCCTCCCGGGCCTCCGCCGTGCACAGTGCTGACGTGGCTTCCTCCAGGGACGTCTTCAGCTGCCGCAGCTCATCCTCCACTGTGGGCGTGCTGGTCAGGAGTGCCTCGTCCAGTTCCTGGAAAACCGCAGTCGTTCATCAGCCAGGTGTATACATTTGAAACTGAAATATGACTGTGTCAATTAATTTTTGTCCCAGATGACTTCTCTGTGTGAAATTCATGATGACCTCTCTTGAGGAGAGAGCGTCACCACAGTGCGGGGCCACCTGCATTGTTTTTTCTTCTCTTTTTCTGTTTTCTTTTCTCTTCCACTGATCAGAATTCCACAGAATTATATAAACATACTGAATTCAACAACAATTCAAATAGTTTACATGAGCACCCATTTCTGTCAGTATTTTTGCATTTCCAAGCAGAAATCCACAAAGGTTATCAACAATCGATCTCTTACTCCCTTAGCTTAGCTGTATAATCTGTGATGTTTCAAAGTCCCCAAACTTGGAAATGACTGGTCAAGATGGTCAAAAGCTGATCCTGTACATAAAGTTCTCCAAGTGAAGCATAAAAAAAGCAGCATTCAACAGGGCCTTTCCATTATTCTGGCAACAGATATGTCAGTTGGAATCTGTTCATATTCAGCTTCAAGGAGGTGTCAAAGCATGCCCACTAATCCATGTATGCTCCATCACTAACGCTTTAGAAAACTAAAAAAAAAACTTAGAAAAGTGAAAAAAGGATAAGGTCACATTCAGCAAATTAAGTGGGAAAAAAAAGTGAAAAAAAAGACAGACAGACTATTCTTACCTTCAAGCACTTGAGCTCCTCCGTGAGACTCTCCTTCTCCTTGGCCAGCCCCGTCTCCTTCTCCGTCAGCTCCTGCAGGAGCTTCTGGCTCTCCGCCTTCTCCTGCTGGGCCTGCTCCAGCTCCGTCTCCCTCTCCTGCAGGCTGTGCTGCAGCCGCTCGCTCAGCGCCCTCTGCTGGTCCAGCTGGGAGGTCAGGTCCTCCAGCCTGAGGGCCGCCGAGTCCAGCTGGCCCCCCAGCTCCCCCACCCTGCCCCTCTCCTCCTCCAGGCTGTGCTCCAGACGCCTCACCTGCTCCGTCCTCTCCTCCACTGTTGCCTGAAGTTGTTGGAGTCTGGCGGAGGAGGGGGGAGGAGGAGACAACGACGATGGTTTGGGGTCTGACTGGACACGGGGGGAGTCGGCGAGGTCGCTGTCGGCGTCCGAGATTGCGGTCAAGGTTGCGGTTCTGTGGACGTAGTCCCGTTCCGGTTCCAGCTGGAGACACAGGCTGTCCGGGTCGGAGTCTTCCGTGTGGTCCATCGCCGTGCGTGTACCAGAGTCACCGCCGTCGTTCATGTCCGCAGGTTCCGGAGCCACCATGGACAGGGCGGCCGCATGTTGAAGGGAGGCGATCTGCTTGGAGAAGGACTCTTCCATGTCAGAGATGCGTTGTTCGTACCTGGCCTTCATCTCGGCCATGGCTTCCAAATGCTTTTGCTGCTCAGTTCGCCGCTGCTCTTCCTCCTCTGCAATCAGGGCAACATAATTTTCTTTTCTTTTCTTTTTTTACCTCCAAAAATTACTGAACAAGCAAATGAATACAATTTAAAAAAACAAAACAAAATCAGGTTCAGCATGAACATTATACTATTATCCTAACCATGCCATTCCATGTACTCACAAAATACAGGTATGCACATCTGTCTAAAGTGGGTGGGAGTGGATGTCTTCATGATTTAATGTTAATCAGCAGTCAACTAACGAACCAATCAATAAACTGATCAAGCAAACACTGAACCACACACACACACATGCATGCACACACACACTTACAACACAACAAACACACACTCACGCACATAACACCACACCACAACACACACACACCACACCACACCATGCATCACACCCCAACACACACACAAACACACACAACACCAAAACACACACACACGCATATACACACAAACACACACCACACCATAACATACACGCACACAAACACACACCACACCACAACACACATGCACCACACCACACCACACCCCAACACACACAAAAACACACAACACTACACGACAAAACACACACGTAAACACACAAACACACACCACACCACACCCCAACAAACACACACACACAAAAAAAACAAACCACCACACCACACAACACATAAACACACAAAAAAACACCACATCACACCACACCACACCACAAACACCCCCACACACACAACAAACCACCCTCACCACTGTACTGGGAGATGCGGGCCTGGAAATCGGCAATCTGCTGGTCGTACTGCGCCTGCAGCTGCGCTATCTGCTCCTGCAGATGCTGCACCTCCTGCGTCTGCTGGGACACGCCCTGCGTGCGCTGCTGCAGCACCTCCTCGTACTCCTGCAGCAGTCTGCTGCGCAGCAACAGCACCTCCTCCTGCTGGGCCTGCAGCACCTGGTGGATGGCTACACATACAGCGAGACAGGAGAGAGGAGAACACAGTTCAGTTCAGTTCAGTTTCTCAAGGCG
>NC_134877.1:27167732-27237732 GCF_041734735.1 Babylonia areolata | reverse complement strand
TTCTTGGCCAAGAGAGTGGGGATGTAACTTGGGCAAGACACTCTCCACTATAATCAAATCCTCACCCAGATAGTCAGGACAGCAGTTACCTCCTCTGCTGCTCTGATGGTCACAGCTGACAATCGTACAAAAAAATACATATATACATAAACATGATAATGGCAACCACAATGCACTTCAGATCACCGGACACGACACAATAATCTACATGACGCAATGAATTGACAACATAAACCAACCAAAAATAGCTAACACAAATGTTCAACAACATTCATGATGTAACACTTTGCAATCTCTTCAATGCTTCATCTATCTATCTATATATATAGAGAGAGAGATATAGACAGATATATAGATAGATAGATCTGTGGCAAAGTTACAAAGAGTAGACTCATGTCTTGGTGACAAGGGCAAACTGAACCTGAAGTTAGATGGATCTTTATATATAATTTGGATGATTTAGCTTTTGTCTGAGGTTACTCAAGGCAGGGCAGCATAACACAAAATGTAGCTCATCTTCCTTCCCCAGGTTACATAAACAACACAGACAGAGGGTAGGAAGGGCAACAAAATGTAGCTCATCTTCCTTCCCTGGTAACATAAACGACACAGACAGAGGGAAGGAAGGGCAACAAAATGTAGCTCATCTTCCTTCCCCAGGTTACATAAACGACATGGATAGAGGGAAGGAAGGGCAACAAAATGTAGCTCATCTTCCTTCCCCAGGTCACCATTAACGACATGGATAGAGGGAAGGCAGGGCAACAAAATGTAACTCATCTTCCTCCCCCATGTTACATAAACAACATGGATAGAGGGAAGGCAGGGCAACAAAACGTAGCTCATCTTCCTTCACCAGGTTACATAAACTACATGGATAGAGGGAAGGCAGGGCAACAAAATGTAGCTCATCTTCCTTCCCCAGGTTACATAAACGACATGGATAGAGGGAAGGAAGGGCAACAAAATGTAGCTCATCTTCCTTCCCCAGGTTACATAAACGACATGGATAGAGGGAAGATAAACGACATGGATAGAGGGAAGGAAGGGCAACAAAATGTAGCTCTTCTTTCTCCAGGTTACATAAACGACATGGATAGAGGGAAGGCAGGGCAACAAAATGTAGCTCATCTTCCTTCCCTAGGTTACATAAACGACATGGATAGAGGGAAGGCAGGGCAACAAAATGTAACTCATCTTCCTTCCCCAGGTCACCATAAACGACATGGATAGAGGGAAGTAAGAGCAACAAAATGTAGCGCATCTTGGTGAAGGTTACATGAACGACATGGATAGAGGGAAGGCAGGGCAACAAAATGTAACTCATCTTCCTTCCCCAGGTCACCATAAACGACATGGACAGAGGGAGAGCAGGAGAAAGGAGGGACATGAAGACAGCGGTGACAGAGGCCTGTCCAGCAGTACTGACCACATGCTGGGCGTTGAGCTGTTGCAGCTGCCTCTGGTGGAGCTCCAGTAACTGACCCACCACCGCATCCAGCTCCTCCTGCTGTTCCTGGTCCTGCAGCGCCTCTCGCAGGTTGGACACCGCCTGACAAACACGCACACACACGCACACACACACACACACACAAACACATAATTTTTTTCAATTTTCAATTTCAGTTTCTCAAGGAGGCGTCACTACGTTCCAACAGATCAAAATACGCTACACCACACCTGTTAGACAAATGCATGCCTGACCAGCAGCATAACCCCTAGGCGCTTTGTCAGGCCTGGAGTGCAAGCAAATACATACATGTACCTATCAGAGAGGATTTCTTCTGAAGAATTTTGCCAGAGGACAACACTGTCGTTGCCATGGGTTCTTTTTCACTGCGCCAAGTGCATGCCGCACATGAGACCTCGATTTATGGTCTCATCCGAATGACTGGATGCTCAGTTTGATTTTTCAGTCAAACTTGGGAGAAAGAGTGAGATCGGACTCTGTATTGGCAGATGAGATAAGCATCTTAACCATTCTGCCACCTGCCTTTCACACGCATACGTGCTCGCGCACACACACACACACACACACACACCATTCTGATAAAAGGTCAAAGGTCCCATAGCCTTTCACAGCCATCAGGGCAGTGAATTCATGTAGATCTACCGTGTCTTTTGCTAGTCATACTCATAGGGAGGAGGGGCCAAATCCTCTCCTTCCTCCGCCGTTTAACCTTCCCCAACCAAAGTCCGGTTCCCATTCACAGCTGGGTGCGGTGAGAAAATTCAGAGCAGTGGAGAGAGAAAATTCAGAGTTAAGTGCCCTTCCTGATGACCCAACACCACAGCGAAATGCAGCCTCGAAACCCTGATCACTGGTGAACACTGAATCAGAAATCTAATGCCCCACTGATTCAGCCACACCGCCTCTGTGTTACATTTTCTATTTGCACAGAATCTTGTTCTTCGTGAATGTTTTCCATGCATTTTTTCCACATCAATTTGGGGGAAAGAACTGCTGACATTAATTCTTACAATAATGATGAAAAAAACAAAACAAAAACAAAACCATCACATGAATTAAGAACCAGGCAAGACAAGACACAAAAGAAACAACACATACACACACTGGGTAAAACTAAGACACACAAGACAATTTTCAGTTTCAATAAACATTTTCAAGCAAAACAAAAAACAAAAAAAAACAAAAAAAACCAGAAGTGCAAAGCCCTAAGACATGTCACAGTTCTGAAAATGAACCCATCCTTAATTCATTTCTTTCTTTTCTTTCTTTTTCCTTCTTGTTTTCCTTCCTTGTCCTTGTTCAGTGCTTTGTTTTAAATTCACATCAAGCGAAAACTTGCACTCAGTAAACATTTATCTGTCTTTCCTTCCTTTTTTTTTCCTCAGTCTTTTGCAAATAAATAAATATAACAAACAATCTTCAAAACCTGCAGCATCAAGCAGCATGTGTAACTTTTATCTTAGAAGTTAGATACAGTGTTCCATCACTATCACAAATAGCTGACGGGAGAGTATGAAACATGAAAAACTGATGTGGTGGAATCACAACCATATTGATTTCCTGGTTTCCAGGTGCATTGCTACCATCAACCAGCATACAGAAGCCCACACATTCATGCAAACATGCATGCACACACATACATATACACACATTCATACATAAAATAAATTTTAAAAAAGTATACACACATTATAAACACCGATACCAAACTCTACACCCTTTTTACCCCCAAAATAAGTGCTTTCTCTCAACACACAATCATCACTAAAGCTAGAACCCTAAAACCCATATCTATTTTTAAATATTATTGAAAATGGTTTCATCCTAATTTTTGTGTGAAAATTACATGTGTGTGTGTGTATGACTCGACTGACTCAACTGAATTTATTGTCATAAAATCATTAAGGATTAGTGTGTGTGTGTGTGTGTGTGTGTGTGTGTGTGTGTGTGTCTGAGTGTGCGTGTGTGTGTATGTGTGTGTGTGCTGTGCTGTGCTGTGTGTGTATACCTGTGCACATGAATATGTGTGTGTGTGTGTGTGTGTGTGTGTGTGTGAGTGTGTGTGAGTATGTGTGAGTGTGTGTGTGTGTGTGTGACGTGACGTGACGTGACGTGATGTGTGCTAGTGCTTTGCCTGACTGCAAAAAAACAACAACCAGTCCTAGATCGCAAAGCATGATTCAGTTCAAATTTTCTGTGTCTCAGATCCCTGCCAAGGCCCCACACAGGTCCCCCCCCCCCCCCCCCCCCCCCCCCGACCCCCACCCCCCAGCAGGCCCAACGCCACCATGTCACACCACCATGTCACAACATTGTCACAACACCACTGTCACAACACCATGTCCCAACACCATGTCCCAACACTGTCACAACACCACACTCACAACACCATGTCCCACCACCATGTCCCACCACCATTTCACACCACCATGTCACAACACTGTCACAACACTGCCACAACCACAACGCAACACTGGCAACCAGCACAGACTCTGATAACCTTTAAAAGAACAATAATAATAATAATGAACAAAAACATAAATCAAAATAAGAATAATAATAATAACAACAACAACAATAATATTAAGTACAACCAGTCATGTCTCAGCAAAAGAAAAACAACAACTTAAACATGGGTCTGGTGTGTGTGTGTGTGTGTGTGGACTCTTCCGTTGTATATACAGCAAGCACGTACACTCAAGCCATGATTCTGAAGTGGCGTCCCCCTACTCATGGGGTAGGACTGTCAACAGAACGACAGCAGTAGCGTCAGGGCAGAGCTGACCAGCAACATGATCAAAGATGGGATCACTGTGGCTGAGGGGGAGAAGAAACAGAAGGGGGGAGGGAGGGGGGCATGAAGGGGGGTGAGGGGGGATGGAGAGGAGTGGCCAAGACAGGAGCTTATCTGATGGTGAACACTCCTCATGAGAAGGGAGAGAAGAGGAAGGAAGGGGAATCCGTGGAGTACAAACCCCGGAGAATGGTTAGGGGATGGGCGGGAGTGTCTAGTGCGTACATGGGGAAAGAAGTGTCTGTGGAGAAATGCCAGCACGCTGATATTAATTAATCAATCAACCTTGTTAACAGCGCTTAGGAGTGGAAAGAGAGAGACACCGAGAGAGAGAGGGAGAGAGATGAGTTCTGTCACAAGTATGTTTTGTAATTGACATCAAAACTTCATTTTCAACAACCACAGGGGGCAGGGGTTGGGAGGGGTGAGGGGGGGGGGGGTGTCTATATCTTAGACTGAAAAAGACAATTCTAATCCCCTCCAAAAAATAACAATAATGATAATAAATTTTTTTTTAAACCTGAAATGTACTTCTTAAACATAAGCACTGTTCATGGAAAATCTTTTCCATTTGCCACTGACATGAAGAAGAAAAAAAAAAGGTGGGGGGGGGGGGGGGGGGTGGCAGGGACACAGGACTTCTTTACATGGAGGAAAGGGTCCCCCCCCGCCCCCCCCCTCCTGACCATGCATGTTAAAGGTTAAAAAGGTTAAAGGTCCCACGGGCTTTCGCAGGTATCAGCACAGTGAATGCGTATCCACTGTGTCCAGTGCTCGGCACAGGACGGCGAGGCCCAATCCTCTCCTTCCGCCGTTTTGGCCTTCCACAACTGTCTGTCTGGTGCCCCTTCACACACCTGGGTGGAGTGAGGGAAAGCGGAGTGAAGTGCCTTTCCCAAAGACACCCACAACACCATGCTGAAGCGGGGGCTTGAACCCTGATCACTGGTCATCACCGCATCACAAGTCCAACACCTAACACATTCTGCCACGCACGCGGCGCTTCCTCATGTGTATCATGTATGCATATATATATATATATATATATATAGAGAGAGAGAGAGAGAGAGAGAGAGAGAGAGAGAGACAGACAGACAGACAGACAGAGACAGAGACAGACAGATATATATATATATATATATATATATATATAAACAGACAAACAGATAAACAGATTGATAGATACAGCTATGCATATTAAATATATAGACAGACAGATGCATATATAGACAGATAGATAGATAGATAGATAGATAGATACATCATAGATAGAAACAGCTATACACAGTTAAACATATAGACAGGCAGACAGATGCATAGATAGACAGACAGACAGACAGACAGACAGATAAATACATCATAGATGAAATTTGCAGACTGACCTGCAGGTAGCTTGAGCGAAGCTGCTCCACATGGTCACTGGTGTCTTGCTGCCCCTCCAGCTGCTGACGTAGGGCCTCCATCTCTGCCTCATACTGTCGCTTCAGGCTCTCCAGCTGTTGACAACACAGACATTCACACACACATCAATATCCATCTCTGCCTCATACTGTCGCTTCAGGCTCTCCAGCTGTTGACAACACAGACATTCACACACACATCAATATCCATCTCTGCCTCATACTGTCGCTTCAGGCTCTCCAGCTGTTGACAACACAGACATTCACAGACACATCAATATCCATCTCTGCCTCATACTGTCGCTTCAGGCTCTCCAGCTGTTGACAACACAGACATTCACACACACATCAATATCCATCTCTGCCTCGTACTGTCGCTTCAGGCTCTCCAGCTGTTGACAACACAGACATTCACACACACATCAATATCCATCTCTGCCTCATACTGTCGCTTCAGGCTCTCCAGCTGTTGACAACACAGACATTCACAGACACATCAATATCCATCTCTGCCTCGTACTGTCGCTTCAGGCTCTCCAGCTGTTGACAACACAGACATTCACAGACACATCAATATCCATCTCTGCCTCATACTGTCGCTTCAGGCTCTCCAGCTGTTGACAACACAGACATTCACAGACACATCAATATCCATCTCTGCCTCATACTGTCGCTTCAGGCTCTCCAGCTGTTGACAACACAGACATTCACAGACACATCAATATCCATCTCTGCCTCATACTGTCTAGCTCTCAACGCACATAACATAATATAGAAAAATGAATAATCATTTGTCTTCACAACAACAGGTTAGTCTTCATTCTCAGTTTCAGCTTTCTTGAGAAAAACAGAAAAAACAAAGCAACAAAAAAGCGAAACGAAACACACACACACACACACACACACACTGACAGTCTTCACCAATAACATCTGTGTGTGTGTGTGTGTGTGTGTGTGTGTGTGTGTGTGTGTGTGTGTGTGTGTGTGAGAGAGAGAGAGAGAGAGAGAGAGAGAGAGCAAGCAAGAGAGGTGTTTTTTTTGTGTGTGTGTTATCATTATTAATATCATTATTATCATCATCTCTGTTTTTATCCAAATAACACTGGTTATTCAACACTAATGATGATTTGAGTCAAATAACTTCATCACCTCAACAACCCCTGCCATCACGTTGATAATCTTCCACTATCTCTCATCAACAGGTATTCAATCAAGAAAGGAGGTCTATCTTATTCTTAATATTATAGTGCATGCGTGTGTGTGTGTGTGTGTGTGTGTGTGTGTGTGTGTGTGTGTGTGTGTGCATGTGTGCCTGCATGTATCAAAACTAAAAAGAGAGACAGAAGAGAAAGAGAAAGAAAGAGACAGACAGACAGCATACTAAACAAAAACAACAACAGCAAAAAAAACACAAAAAAACAGCCTTATCATTCATTCACCAGTTCATCACTTTCTGCTGTCAGTAGCTCAGCTGGAGTGCTATACCCACGTCTCCATTCCACACATCCGGCATGGGAGATAATGAGGGGAAGGGGCATAAATCATGCATTAAAACTCTTTTTAGAATACAGAAATATGCTCTCTCTTGTCATGTCTACCTTATAGAAGATCCATCCCTGCTTTCACACAGCATGCATGCAAGCATACATACATACATACATATAATACATATATATATAATATATATACAGATCTATATACATACTGAGACAAACACAGACACATAACTATTACACGTGTGTGAGTGCGTGCATGCGCGTGTGTGCATGTGTGCATGTGCGTGTGTGTGTGTGTGTGTCTATGTGTGTGTGCATATGTGTGTGTGTGTGTGTGTACAGAGAGAGAGAGAGACAGATAGGAAAAGAGACAAGACAAGACAAGACAAAACATTTCCCAGGATAAAAGATAGCACTGCTTTGCTTTTTTATATTTTTTTTATTATTATTATTTTTTTTTTTTTTTTTACATCGTTTCCACCCTGAACGAGGTTTATACTACACAATCCTAAATGAAGTCATACGCATGGTGTCACTAAAAATACATAGGGAAAAAATGTACATTACATGCATCCACGCGCGCGCGCACACACACACACACACACAAAGCATAGTCTAAGGAAAATAAATAAGAAAAAAGAACACGAAAAAGACACACCGACACAGACACACACACACACACACACACACAGCACTACAGTGTAACTGACAGATGTTCAGCCAACAAAAAACCTTCAGTTCTGCAGAAAACTTTTGGTGCTGCTGACAGATGTTGGAACTACCACCAAATCAATATTAAGAACTCTGCCTTCTATTTCAAAATTTCCCTGATTATACTGTGCTCTTTCAAGTTTCTTGTTTCACCGCTTTCAAGACAATACTTCCAGTTTCAGTTTCAGTTTCAAGGAGGTGTCAAAGTGTGCAGACTCATTCAGATGGTGACACACACTACACTGCATCTGCTTTAAAAAAAAAAAAATATATATATATATATATATGAATAAGAGTGGTGGAGGCAGTGGGTGAGGGAGGGGGTGGGGGGGGGGGGGGACAGATTCCCAACCTAAGCATAAACCCCAACATAATGGTCAGGCCTTGAGAGCTCACCACCCCGAGGTTTGAGTAAAAATATTCAGACAAAGTAAACAAATTAGCAATTACTTTATTTGAACTTAAAACATGACAAGAAGAAAATGACAAGACACAAAGAAAGCAGTAGAAAAAAAATAGAAAAAAAAAGAAAGAAAGAAAACAGGAAATCCAAACATTCTGTGCGGTGCTTCAAGCCAAGTATGTAGGGAGTTTGCACTATATAAGTACGTATAACATTATTCTTAAAAATAAAAATTGAAAAAAAACAAAAAAACCCACAACAATAAACAGGATGTAAATCAAATGACACAATGCATTCAGGCTGACAAGAGGAGAAGGAAAGCGAAGAGCTGTTGGAAAGGAAAAGAAGAGGAGAGATATATGTAATACAACACACCCTCTGTGCTCGTCCACCCAGAAGTGAGCCGTGGGCCCTGCACAGTCACACACAGTCCACACAACCTGATCGGGATCAGTGCACCGTTGGAGGCACCGGCACCTTCGTCCACGGACATGAACGTAGCAAATGTGTGTGTGTGTGTGTGTGTGTGTGTGAGATGTGTGTGTTTGAGAGAAAGAATGTGTTTGTGTGTGAGAGAGCAAGAGAGACAGAGAAAGAGAGACAGAGCATGAGAGACAGAAAGAAAGTGTGTTTGTGTGAGTGAGAGAGGAGGAGAGAGAGAGTGAAAGAGAGAGTGCATGTGTGTGTGTGTGTGTGTGTGTGTGTGTGTGTGTGTGTGTGTGTGTGTGTGAGTGAGAGAAAAAGAGAGAGTGAGTGAGAGAGAGAGTGTGTGTATGCATGTGCAGTGTGTGTGTGCGTGTGTGTTTGTGAGTGTGTATGTGAGCGTGTGTGTGTGATGCTCTCTATGTGCGTTACTGTGCGCGCATGTGCTCATATGAGCATGTACATGAGCATGAGAGTGCATGTGTGCATGCATGTGTGTGTGTGTGTATATATATATGCATGCATACATGTGCATGTGTGCATATGCGTATGTGCGTACGTTTGCATGCATGCGCACGTTAAAAAAAAAAATGAGACCATGGCTTTAATCAAGTAACCTCCTTCTACACTGGACACTAGGCCCCCACACTGTGTCAGACCGAACAACCACTTCAAAGAAAAAAGCTCCCAAAAAACTGGATACCACCAAAAGAAAAGAGCTGACAAGAAATAATCCTCAAGAAAATCTCCAAAAAGAGGTATACAAAAATACGAATAAGAAACAAACGAGGAATAAGAAACAAACTGAGAATCTGAGAGAGACACACAAAAAAAAGAAAGGAAAAAAAAAAGAGACAAATACACAAAACAGAAATTATACGAAACATGATAGGAAAAAGAAACAATATAAGAATGAGAAAAAAAAAAGAAAAAGAAAAGAAAAAGAAAACAAACTAAAATAAGATTAAAAAAAACAACCCAAAAACCCCCAGAATATTAAGATATATATATAGCACTGAACAAGACGTCAAACCCTTTATGTTTACTCTCCCCTCAATGGCAAAAGACTGTGCCAGAGATCAACAGTCCTAACTTTTTGAGGACTCTGTGAGCTGGGAGCATTAGTGCCAACACTGTCCGAACTGCTTTCTATCCCTCACTGTGCCAACTTCCCAACAATGTCGGTCAAAGGCTTGCTTAGTGGCAGAGAGAAAAAAAATATGTGTATTTCAGTTCCATTCCTTTGCACCTTAATCATGGAATGCAGCCAAAGGTATGTCGGGACTGTTCAATACCTCACTCCTGGAGCACAGCCAAAGATATGTCAAATTATGTTTACATGTTGATTCTAATTGTTGTAACTTTGCAATGATTTCACAAGTACTGAATGTTGAGAAATTGGAATGTGTGTGTGTGTGTGTGTGTGTGTGTGTGTGTGTGTGTGCCACACTCCCCCCCACCCCCACCCCCCCCACACACACCCTTCCCCCTCCCCTATACTTACACCTCCAATCCCCTTTAGTTCCACACACACACACAAAGCATTGGGGAGGTGGGGGGGGGGGGGGGTCTAAACAAGAAACCCCGACTATAAGAATTAAGTTACAAAATCAGAAATGCTGAAACCCCTACACCCCAGAACAAGCCCAGACTTACATGCAATGTACAGGTCCCCCAACAGGCACAGATCCACACACACACACAGACATACTTACTTCACCAAACACCCACCCTACTACCACCCCTGCCCTCTGTAGCAAACCTAATTCTCCTAATCCCCTCCACCCCAGCCGGGGAACTGTAATGGTTTCCCCAGTTCCATATTTACACCTGCTCTTAGTTCCTTCAGTCCAGCATAAATGCCAGCACCCATGGGTCCTCTGCCTTGAGTCAACACCTGTCCACCTCCCTTCCAGCATATTCATTCATCTGTGCAACATACACACAGACAGACAGACACACACACACACACACACACACACACACAGTGCAGACTCTCACACAGTCACACACACAGATAAACACAGTCAGTAACACACACAGACACAGACACAGACACACCACACCACATATATGTTTTCTTTTACACGTACTGTAAATCACTCGTCAAAGTCAATACATTTTTCTTTTAAATTGATGTTCATGTCAAGGAGATTTTTGAACACATCAGTATTTTGTGCAAGTTTAGTTTCTACAGGTTGTGCATTCCATATATGTGCGATTCTATTAGCTGATGAGTTTTTCCTTAGGTTAATGTTACAGTGCTCTTTACAAATTTTCATCATTGAATTTCTTGTACTCTCATAATCTGACATTCTAAAAATATTATTCACATTGACTTCATTATAGCAATTTAACATTTTATATGTTTCTATTAAATCCCCTCTTAGCCTTCTACCCTTTAATAAATGCAGATTTAAGTATATAAGTCTCTGTTGACAGCTCATAGATTTGCATTCTTTTAACAACTGAAGTTGCTCTTCTTTGTACCCTTTCTATAGCCATGCAGAGAGACAAGACAAATTAGCAGACCTCCCTTTCATCACACAGTGCGCTGTTACAAACTGCAGAATAAAAGCGAGGCACAATCTCTCGTCAGTCCAGACACTGGTAACTAACGAACCGAACAGAGTCAACCACTTGACATCCCCAGTTCTCCGCAAACAACGCCTCCACCGTCACCCTCCCATCCCCCACCCTCCACGCCCTGAGCGTTGGTGGCAGTTCGACAGTAACACGTGCAGCGAGCATGTGTGCCATGCCCCTTTCCCCTCACTGCGAGCTGTGCTTGTTGTGTCGCTGACATTAAACAGGCCGAGATGATACTACAGACATAAATCTCAGTGGATGGGTACCATGGTAGCTGCCCATCTTCTGCCACTCACCAAACTAATCTCAGTCTCTTCCCTTCGGTGGTCAGCGCGATATGCCCACAGCCCGATGTGCCCCCCCCCCCCCCCCAACTGAGATGAATGCAAGTGAATGTGCCCAAGGCCCATGGCGGAAAATGTACACATACACGCGCGCGCGCGCGCGCACGCACACACACACAGAGACCGGACACGGGTGCACGCACGATGTTTTAAAATACTTTCAACTCGAACAAAAAATATGTAAAACGAGAACAAACGTCATCTCTTTTGTTTCCCTTGTGTGCGTCCGCGCTTGTGTGAGGGAGGGAGGGAGGAAGTGTGTGTGTCTGTGCGTGCCTTATGTCAGTATACATGTGTGTGTGTGCGTGTGTGTGTGTGTGTGCGCGCGCGCGCGAGAGAGAGAGAGAGAGACGTGGACATATTGGTGCGCGCCCCTCCCTCGGTGTTATCAGAACTTCGGGAACTCTTCTTGCACGGAAAGAACCAATCAATCACGTTTCCACTGCACAACAAAGGAAGCGGAAGACTGCAAGGTGAGATGGAGAGGGATACCGAGGGAGAAAGGAGGGAGCCGGGAGTGTGTGTGTGTGGGGAGGGGGGGGAGGGAGGAGGTTGTGAGGGGAGGAAGGGGGGCGAGGGGGGGGGCGTGGAATCACCTGACAGAAGGGCCACACTCTACTACCAGAATAGTGTGCTTGAATGGTCACGTGTAATAAATGAGCTAAATTTCTGGATTTGCTGCACAAAGCTCGGCGAGACAACACCTGCACTGTACGAGAATTTCACGGACTCTACTTCGTTATCTGTTTATAAATCAGTTTGCTGGCGAGTATGTTTAGTCTAATTTCTCAATGTTTTAAATCTTTCACACACACACACACACAAATGTTATTCTTAGTGTAATTTGTCATCAATGCATAAATATTTCACACACATTTCAACTCTCTTGGAAAATAAATAAATAAAACCGTATAATTTTTTTTTCAAAGTAGTGAACTAATTCTTACAAACATGCATGCGGACAGCGTGTGCGCGCGCGCCTGTGTGAATGCCTCACACACACACACACACACACACACACACAGAGAAATAGAGACTGACGTGAGAGAGAGGTGAGAGAGACAGTCTTGTTGAAAGCAGACACATATCCCTCTCTCTGTCCATGGGAGTCTTCAGCGAAAATGCTCTCTCTTTTTCTTTCCTTTCAAACTATTAAAAGAAGTTTGCTGATCAATGGCTGCCATGATGATTTATGAACACTGGATATTTTGTGTGTCAGTCACTCAATGACAGAAATCAAATAGCAGGGTCCCCAATGTATGTCAGTGCAACAGAGGCATGCATCTCAGGTGAGAAGTATACACATACATACAAGTTATTTTCATTCTCACCATGCATCCATACATAAAACGGGTTCAGACACTATAGTTATGGCACGCTGGTACATTTCTGTTGATCTTCGATACGGAGATCAGAAAATTCACTACCCTACAAATTCCTGTGTTCCTGTCTTTAAGTCTTTCTCTCTCTCTTTTTTTTTTTTTTTTTTCTTCTCTTTTTTAATATCAAGAACGAAACCAGCATCGGTCAATTATGAATATTTACACAACAAATTTCTTGCTGCCAGCAAATACATATTATATTCTAATCCACTGAACGATTCATTCCCTGCCGGAAAAATAACACATATGATTGCTCATATTATGACTGAATTCTCTAATGATTTCAGATTGGTGTGGGAGTGAAAACGAAATTAATCCACAAATGTTTTTTTTCTTAATAATCAAATTATTGAACAGATATCGTCGTCCGTCCCCCCCCCCCCCCCCTCCCCCCAGACACACACACACACACACACACGCGCGTCCACGTCCACACACAACACGTCTCCAGCACCGGCATTACAGACGCAGTGTGTACCTTGTGCTGGGCCAGCTCAATGCCCAGCCCGTCAGGCCGCCAGGAGATGAGGAGCTCGTCGTCCTGAGACACCCCCACCACCTCCCCGCTGCCCAGCCTAGACATGCCCTCCACCTTGTCCGACATCACTCACTGACACCACTGCCCCTCCGTCCGTCCGTCTGTCCGTCACAACACAGCGGCACCACTTCACCACTATCTCTCCTCACTCCTCGCTGCTTCCCGCCGCCCCCAAATTCCTCCTTCTTCCACACCCATTTCCTTCGTCCGTTGAGCAAAACAACTGTATATCTAACACATTCACTGTCAGTCCGTTTCCTCAACTTTTCGCCGGCGGTCACTCATCTCTGCTTCCTTCATACCTACTTCCTTTTCGTCGGCAACAGCACACAAAAAGTTTCAGCATACGAATTCAAATAACATCCAATCAGGATCTGGCAGACAGAGAGACTATGATGATGCCGACGGTGGGTCTGTGTGACATTTGGACGACACATAATAACAAGGGGGCTTGGTCTCTCATTCAGACAGATGCTTCCACCATCACCACCAGGCCTACACGGCGCTAACACGTCCTTGTGTGTCAGTGCTTGCCTTGATGACGAGGCCAGCTACAAGCCGAATCAAGTGCACACCATTTCCTAACAGGAAATATCGCGCGCCCGCCGACACATCCAAACACATGTACGAATGTCTACACGAGTTGATAAAACTTCCGTGGTGATTCTGGTGGGCACATCGAAAATAATACCACCAAAAATGTTCATAAAATTACAAACTCCTCACAACATCGAAAGGACGAAATTCAGTGTTGGGGGAAAAAATCACAGACGGGAGTGGTTGTGCTTCCTGGTAGCAAAAATTTGTCTCCAGAAGACCAGCTGTTGTTGTTGTGGTGGTGGTGGTGGTGGTGTTACGAGCCGTGATGTTGCCTGCAGCAGCGATGCGAGTGCCGTTTTCCACGCTTCGTGCTACTGTTATATCGCCCACATCAGCAGCAGGGGCACACCACGAAAGCCGAGAACTCAAGCCCTCGCTCATTTGAAAAAAAAAAAAAAAAGGCCCGTGTTGTGCATGATAACAAAGACAGACAGTGCGAAAAGCGGAGCCGGCACCACCACTCCCGTCTTAGACCGCCGTGCATAGCAGTGGCAGCAGCAATATAGGGGATCCGTGCTCTCCACTGCCGAAATAAAAAAGGAAAGACGTTACCTCAGCTCGCTAATGGAACGAGGGAGGGGGGAGGTGGGAACGAAGGCACCCTGCAAGAATGTAAGAAGGGGGTGACAATGCCACAGCTGCGTTGTTCCCCCAGCGAGCAGTGCCCTGTCCCGGCCCATGCCACACCTCACTGCTCACTGCCACTTGCAGAAAGACAGAACTGCACCCGGATGGGCGGGGGACCGTGTCACCTTTCTCTCCCAACAACACACAGTGTCTCACAGTGTGGTGTGGCACTCATCAAGTAAGTTTTTATTTCGTTTCATCATATATATATATATATATATATATATATATATATATATAAAGCGTGAGAGAGAGGTATATATCTAAGTGTCCAGTTCACAATTCTGTCCATAATATGGGTCTAACATTTCCAATTCTCAAATAGGTATGACCCCGCGGATGTGGCCTGCAATTCACTTTCCTCAGTTCTCGCGGGGCAGATAATCACCGAGGCCATTCAATGATCCTGGACTCCACAGAAACACGGTGTATATTTAACAAGACCGACTTGCCGGCCCCAGGGTATTGCAGTTCCCTTCAGCCAGACCATCCGAGACCTGAAAGGTGCCCGGCCATGGGACTGTACACTGCAAACACCAAGGGGTGTAATGCAAACAAATGCAGCCGAACTTTGTATGCGGTCTTCAGACTGATTTCAAACCTACAACCATGATGACTGAACACCGACTCTCGAATACAGACTTACGAACATAGCAGTAAAAGCTGCTGCGAATAGTTTGCATCATTAGTTGATCCTATATCCTCCCTGCATAACTCCCCTCTCTCTTTCTATGAGAATCGAACCACACTCTCTCTCTCAAACAAGACCTTTTTACACTGTATTTCATTTTTATTAATCAGTGCTTTACACATGTATACCTAGGGTAGGTTCGTTGGGTTTCTCTTGCCAGACATATTTGCACCTTTCTTCTTTTTTTTCTTTTCTTTTCTCTTTTGTTGTTGTAAGCAGACGTTGTGTAGCATATATGGACCAGTCCGAATGCTTTGACACCCCCTTGAAAGTGAAATACTATTAACTGCTGCCGAGAGACAGACAGCGATTGGGAAACAAAAATCTCAGTTCTTTGTTCTGAATCATCAATGCCCGGTTCTAATTAAACGCAACAACAACAACAAAAGAGTGTAAAGCCCGACTTGCGGTGCAATCATCTTTATTGCTTTACCCCTTCGGTGTCAGTGCTAATTAATTACAAATTCATGACTCATGATTTCGCGATCGCTTGCGTGGGCTACTTCCTCAACTCCCCAAATCAGTGGTTACCACAGGCTCGTTTTACGGCTTTGTTGATGATATGATATGCCGCGTTCAGCATAGCTTCCCCCCCCCCCCCCCCCCGTCCTCCGGTACAGGTGACCTCTGGGGTCGACTGGGCAATAAACAAGATGAACTGCTGATGTGTTATTCCTGCAGGACTGAGATTTGGTCCACAGTGGGTAACGCTTCTCAGTTCTTCAACAGAAAGCTTGTTTGTAGGGTTCTCCTGGAGAGTATGCCTATTAACATTTCCCCACACTCCGTTTGTGATTAAGACGTTACCCTTTTAAATGCGATATTTTCATATATAATTCATTTAGCTCTAGTGTTCAAAGCAGGGGTGGGGGTGGTAAAATGTGTTGGGACATGCAGATTTCCCGATGCCGATCTTTCTGTTCGTGGGCAGTTTTGAATGGTTGTTGTTCACCGTTATAAATAAAATAACGCGGGCGTTGACACGGGCACTTGTTCCCATTGTTGATTCCCACAACTTTGTTGCGTTCACACTTATTACCAGTCACGGAATGAAACACGGATGACGTCGACAGCTCGCCTTCACAGCATTCTGTTGGCTGAAGTCGTCACGCATTTTCTGCATTTTATTGCTCAGCGGAACACCACGGATTGTTTTTTTTCCGTTCCGTGTTCCGAATGACACAGCCAACCTTTGACGAGGCGCATTCCGGGATCGGTTTGTGACTGACAGTTCGTTCAGTTACAGCCTTTGACAGTTTTCGTTTGGACACTTTCCGAGGATTTGAACGGGAAAGGACTAAGTCTCGAACTTAAGTCAAACGATTTCAACTTCCATGTAGTTGTCGCCATGATTTGATCAAAACATATTCGTCACGCAATAAACGACATGTATAGGTGTTAATGACTAAGTTAACGAAAGAAAACAGTTTCTGAGAACAAGTTCTGGCAGGCGAAACAACGTAATGCTCCGTTGTCATTTTTTTTTGCTGCTTCAGCTTTGCGTCACGGCAGTGCTGAGTCAGAAGCACCGACTAACAGGTACCTGGGCCCACATCTCTGCGACAAACACCAAGACAATCGCAAAATCGATCGCTGCACGCATGTTTTTCCAGCGGTGTGCACCCCGTAATTTCTGCCTCCTAGCATGCATGCACCGACCGTCCAAGGAACTCATCAGCTCCTGGCTCATCCAATATTGAACCGACCTGGCTGTGGCAGCGATGATAAAAAAAAAAACCCAAAAAAACAAAAAAAAAACAATAACAGGGATAGCATCTCGTGTGGCAGCTCGTGCGGTTTGACGGTGGACTTAATTAAGGCTGAAGCATTCACATGTGAACTAGCAGACCATCAGATGACACTACTTATCGATCACTGTGTGTACCATCAGTGCCGGATCGAGGGACTGGAGGGGCCACTCTGTCAGCCCCACACCAACACAACACACACTGAAAAAGCACAGCACTGATCTGACACCTCTGTAGCACTATCCAACGTCTGATTGAACAGATGGACAGTTCCACTTCAAATAATAACCATTTCTTGCCGACAGAGTCTATAGACATACACATTAAATCCAAACACTTACGCACACAAACACACTATAAATCCAAACATTTATACACACAAACATTGCATATTCTTCACACACATATTGGCAAATTATCTACACAGACCCTTAGCAACTTTTGATCTGAATGCATTCAAACTGACAAATCTTTACACATGATGAAGCACAACATAGCTGAAGGATATAATACACTGTGGATAAGTAAAGAAAAGGGGGCATTAGCTGGAGAGAGAGATCCAAGGAGCATGGAGACACAGATACAGTGAGAATGAGAGCATTTTCATTTCAAACGTCAAACTGAAAAAGAAAGAAAAAAAAAATACTGACAACAACATCCACTGAATCGAGGCCTGTGGATAAGACTCATTGTACAGGCATGAACGTTAATGTATTCTGACAAAAGATACGCACCATAGGTACCCCCAAGCTCCAGTACTTCCACATAGCCGATAAATCCGTTCGTCTGAATACATTCGCCGATCTGTTCCACACCAAACCACAATAACTGAAGGAACCCTGTGGTAGTGATTGATTGAACGCTGTCTCACAGACAGCAAGCTACACTTTCCTTGCACATTCTTTTCAGTCCTGAACCCGATCACGTCCTGTTTATCGAAGTTGGGGCGCTTGAATGCAAATACCTGAGCAAGAAGAGGCAGCTGTCTTGAGGACAGGAGTGGGGGTGGATCAGTGAGCTACAGGGTATAAACAGCACAACTCAGAGAAAGGAATGGGGGAGAAAGGACAGGGCCCACTTTGGACAGGCACAGGGAACGCACAGTGCGGGGCTGGGGGTTGGGGGGGAGGGAGGGGGAGTGGGCTTTTTAAAACCTTTGTGTGTTTTCATTGAAATGCAATCCTTCCTGTTTGTGGCTCGAGGCAACCTGTCCCACTACCTCTGTACAATTATTCAATACCCAACATCATTAGTTTTTACAAAGACAATCAAAGAAGTTTTCCATGTTCATGCGAGTACTTTATGAAGGTCTGTACACTTGTTTCTCTAACTGCCACCTGGTAATCACAAGAAGTGAGAGTCACCGTTTCTTTGCCCATGTGTTTGCACAACTTACCTCTCTCTAGTCAATCTGTCATACAAACTGTGTTTGACTATTCACCTCTCTCTCTCTCTCTGTCTTTGGGAATGCACTTTAATCACATTTGTGCATTCATCATGATCTGATGATGTGTGAACAAGCAGTTGTGCACTTTGTTGTGTGTACACATGAACAAGTGTGTGAATTTGAGTTGTCTAAATGTTTTATTATATGCCTTTCTGCTTTAAGAAAATGCTGTTAGAAGAATTTGTGTGTTGTGTTTGCAGAACACAGCCTGTGAACAGTTGTGTGGGGGTGGGGGGTGGGAGGGAAGGGTGTAGACATGTGTTTTTATACGCATGTATCATGTAACAATAAATATCAAACTAATTAGAGGGGAGAACAAACAATAAAAGAACTGGGAGTGAACGCAAATAATTTACAGAACTGGCAGGGAGAGTGAACAATAAGGAAACAAGCACACACACAGAGCAAATAACTTACAATACTAACAAGGACAGCGAACAATAAAAGAAACTACTCGGGGGGACAGCAAATAATTGAAGAACTAAGCTGAATGTCAGGGCCCTCGATCACCCTTGATCCCCCCCCCCCCCCCCCATTCCATTCAAAACCCTTTTTTTCAAAGAGGGAACCACCCGAAGCGTGTCCTCACACACTGAGTTCAGGATCTGCCCCTCCACCCCTGACACCCCCTTCCACTCTCCCCCCTCCCTTCCACTCTCTCCCCCCTCCCTTCCACTCTCACCACTCCCCTTTCACTCTCACCACTTCCACTCTCACAACTCCCCCCCCTCCCCCTCCCCCCCACACCCCCCTCTCACAACACCCATTCCACTCTCATCACCCCCTCTTCCAGTCTCACAACCCCAACCCCCCCCTCCACTCTCACAACCACCCCTCACTCTTACCCTCCCCCCCTTCCACTCCCATCACCCCCCCACACACACACACACACACACCACACCTTCCACTCTCATCACCCCCCCCCCCTTCCACTCTCACAACCCCCTTCAATTCTTGGACCCCACCCTTCCACTCTCACAACCCCCCCCCCCCCCTTCCTCTCACTTTCCCCCTTCCAGTCCTATGACCCACCCCCCACCTACCCCTGCACCCCCCACCCCGCCCCCTTTCCACTCTCACAACCCCCTTACACTCCCTCCCCCCCCCCCTTTACACTCTCACCACCACCCCTTCCACTCTCACCACCAACCCTTTGAACCATTCAACCAGTTCCCCACACACCTCTATCCACCATCACTACTGTGACTATTGTTGACTCACAGTCACACAGAACGGTAGAACTAGAACTTCCTATTTTCTCCGGATCCATTTCTGATGGCTCTTTACTCTAGGTTTTCACCCAGGGTTGACAAAAGACCTGGCACCTGGCCCAAACAGCAGCGAATGACGAGTGCTGAAGTGACAACATTTCTGGCACACGTTTCTCCTTACAAAATCCACCTTGCGGGAAGACAAAACAAGGAAGGCAGACAGAAAGAAAGAAAGAAATGTTTGGCACGCTATGAGAAAGCAGGAGTGTCTAGAAAGATAAACAATACATGTGCCTAGACTCTTAACTAGTTTGTTAAAAGCACTATGATACATATCCCTCTTTCTCTCTCTCTCAAAGAACAAAATTACAATCTAAATACCCCCCCCCCCCCCCCCCCGTCCTCCTTTTTTTCTTTTTTTTTTAATGTGAATATGAATGTATCTCAACCTTCCTCCCTCCTCAAGCAAACAAGTACACACTGCAAAACAAATAAAATAAATTCAGCAACTGAAATATTTGAATAAGCATTCTATCTGTATACAAAATAAATAGCATCAAGAATGTGTGTGTTGGAGGGAGGGCGCGTTATAAGTACATGTGTGTATGTGTGAGCGCGCATGCTCGCACTCATAAATGGGGGGGGGGGGGAGGCACTTGCAGTTACGTGTTTGTGCTTGCATTTTGTTCTGAACCAAGTCCGAAGAGAGCTAACTTAGCGGGGGAAATAGGTTTGCAGTGGAGTAGGAATACAACCATGCTGTCCTATGGGTTGATGAACTTTCTGGTCTCAAGTGCCACATGCATGTCACACACAGGTTCAGCCCAGTGTACACACACGGTTCTAACTTTCACTTCAGCCTGAACAGAACCAGCCTGTCTTTATGACCACAATAGCTCTGTGAAGTGCCCCGGTAGGATTGTTCTGGAAATGTTTTCATGCCACCTCAACTGTAAACATTGTGGGAGAAAGGAGCATTCAAAAGCAAACACTCACACCAAGACTGGTTAAAGACTTGGGTCACAATCTGGGAGAATGCACACACACTGAGAAATATTTACCATGACATGGTTGGAAAAAAACAACAACAAAAAACACAACCCCCCCCCCCCCCCCCCCCCGTCCAGTTTCCTGCGTGTGTGTGCACATGTGTGTGTGTGTCTGTAGCTGTGCGTGTAGGGAAGCGAGTGCAATAGCAAGGGAACAAGAGAATGTGAGCAGTGTTTTATAAACGACAATACATATATATATATTGCCTATGTGAGCTCACATTGCATGATGAATGTATGTATTTGTACTAACATATGCTTAAAAAGCATGCATCATACTAAAACTACACGTGTGCATGTAGGTATACCTGTACACGAACTCTTTCTGCCAATAAATAACAACATAAATACGTATTGTGTGCCACTGTGTCACTGTGCGAATGTTCGGGAAATTCCGACATTTTATCATAAAGATAAATACGCGTATTGTGTGCCACTGTGTCAGTGTACGGCAGATGGGACTCTTTACCAAAGTTGTGGGTGCAAACTTGATTTGACAGTGCTGAACGTGAATCCACAAACATAATAAGCTCTATACTGGGTGTTAAAGCTTCTAGGAATTACGCGTATGCAAGTGTGCACTGCAACTGCAACGCCGGCCAGAACCAAAACACAACTGCAGCCTTATGACAGCAGAAATCAGTAAATGTACAGATACCCTGGAGGCATAAACTTTACTAGAATCTATATTTAACCCACTACGTTCAAGCAAAAAGGGGCGCCATCTCAGGGCAAGAAAAACACAGAGAGACTGACAGTGAAGGCCAGTGAAAGGCACGCGGCCACATTGGTTTCGTTTCGTCACTTCTGTGCGTGTACTGTGAGTGAATGCACCAGACGGGCTGCTTTACAGCTGACGACACAGCGCAGTGCATGTGTGTGTGTGTGTGTTCGCGCCGAGAAAAAATCCCACGGCCTTGACACAGTAGCGAAGCGAGCTGCCCGAGAGTGTGTGTGTGTGTGTGTGCGCGCGCGCGCGCGCTCTCCCAAACTCGTCAGTGGTTGCCTTCACCTCTCGTGCAATGAAACTCCTCCCTCGATGGTGATAGCAGTGACTCTGCATCAATAGTTTACGTTTCTCAGGAAGAAGACGTGTGAATAATACAACATACCATGTTGCAGTATTGACAGGTCTGGTAGATACTGTGCCTACTTAGATCCCCAAAACAACACCTTACACACGCACTCACCTCTTGCCGGATAGACGAACCTCTACTCGACTGGCAATGCTGTCCTGTGTACTTGTAACTATGCCTGAAGCAACAGTTTCACACACCTTTTCTCCTTCTCGACCCCCCCCCCCCCTACCCCCAAGCCCCCCTCGCACCACCACCCCCAGCCCCCCCTCCCTCTCTCTTTCTCTTGCTGTCCCTCCCTCACTTTTTCTTTTCTCCCACACAAACACTTGCTTCATCAACTTAAGTAATATTTCAGCAACACAGCACCACGTGCACACACGCACACACACACACAAATAGCAGGCCTGAAAATGTGGGCCTCTTGACCCTTGCATTCCCATTCTTCAGACATGTACATCATAACTTTTTATTTGAAGAGGTGGGGGGAGGGTGGGGGGGAAGGTTGACAGTGGTTTGTTTTGCATTGACACATTTGTTACAGTGGAGGTGTATGAAAAAAAAGCTATTCATCTTTTTTAAAACGCACTGACAGTGACACTCAAACTGCGATCTCATCTCCCATAGCGATTCTGAGCTCAATTGTTTTCTTCACCAGATTCAAATGTCTTCATCCCATCCCTTCAAATGTGATCACAGCACCTTATCCGTCTCCACAATCTCTCATAACCACCCAGTTGCACAAGCAGTACTAGTCTAATGACACAAACAAAAAGCGAGAGGTAAATGCGTCCGACTTGGATGTGAGTGTCCACAGATTCAAGTTTCATAAACAGATTGGGATTATCACTCCCCCGTCTACTACACCTTGAGTAGTGGTCTGGAGGTGCTAGTCTTTCAAATGAGATGACAAACTGAGGCCCCGTGTGCAGCATGCATTTAGAGCACATAAAGAAAAACGAAAAAAATTGGCAATAAAGGGCTGTCCCTGGTAAAATTCAGCAGAAAAATCCACTTCGATTGTAAAACAAATGTACTCACAGACAGAAAAAAACAAAAACAAACAAACAGACAGGAAAAGGGGTGGGGGTGGGGTGGGGTTTGCTTCACTGTAGTAACACTCTCTCTCTTGGTACAGCAGCCTAAATTTTAAACACAGAAATGTGTTGTGACCTGTTACATGTGGGAAAATGCTTAACAATAACTTAAATGATGTATGTTTGTGTGTGTGCATGTGTGTGTGTGTGTGTAGATTGTGTGTGTGTGTGTGTGTGTGTGTGTGTGTGTGTGTGTGTGTGTGTGTGTGTGTGTGTGTGTGTGTGTGTGCATGAATTTTACAAGCATATTTGAATCCAGAAATCATGAACCCAGTCATATGATGAACTAATGCATATTGTGGTATCCTGTACAGTGAAAACATACAAACCATAAAGATTATAATTCCATAAGACAAAAGAGTATCAAGGCTGCTGCTTGTAATGGGGCAGTTACTGCCAAAGACAAAATGTACTTAAACCTGTATTCAATTACACTAAACCTAAACGTAAAATTGTAGATGACAGAATATCAAGAGAAGACCAGACAAGAGAAAAACATCAGCAATTTTAACCAGCTAAAATAGTGAACTTCTTCTTCATTCGTGAGCTGCAACTCCCATGTTCACTTGTATGTACAAGAGTGGGATTTTACATTTGTGACTGTTTTTACCCTGCCATGAGGCAGCCATACACTGTTTTCGGGGGTTAAAGAATGAACAAAATATCCTGATAAGAAAATCTAATGGAACACAGTTTCATTTTAGGCTGGGTATCAAACTTCTTTAAAAACAACAACTGAGGAACAGAACTGCACAAAAACAGAACTTACTTCCTATTCAACTGAAAGATGCACAGCACCTAATGGATTTTTTTTCTTTGTTTTACTGGAATTCTAAATTCTTTCTATTCTGATGGCCACCCCACCTTCCAGTGCTAGTAGTAATACAACATGCATTATTCAAAACGCTTTATCACTTTTCAAACTGATCACAAAATTATCCCATCATAAAGTGAAACATAACAACTGCCTGCAATGATCAATGCCCTGGGCAAACATACTTGTGCTATGATTGCTTGAAGCAACATGCATGTGCATGCAGACTGTATGCTTCAAACTGTTGTATGAGATCATCAATGCAAATGCAGGATGGTGGTTAGAGCTTGATGACACAGTACACATGATGATAATGCAGATAAATACACTAGCTGTGTGACAGAGGGGCATTTCGTGATTTACACACTGTTGCATAGAAGTATAACCTTTCATATAATTATTATATAGTTTTCCCTAAACTTGGCTAAAGATAAAAAAACCAAAAACTTGATGATCCATGACACAACTCAATATGGGTTGCAGAAACACTAAAAATATCATGTGTGCTGTGCACCAATCCCAAACACATGGAATTAGCAAACTGATGTTGGTTAAGACAAGGTGAGTGACAACACAACTCACTGACCTTTACAAATCAGGAAGACTGTCTTTCTGGAAATCTTTGAGATGAACACAAATCGCGCCAAAGTCACAAACCCTTGTTTGTTTTGCTTTGGTATTAGATTTTAAAATAAAAAAAAGTCAGCATATGCACAGGCAAACAATCGACCGATTTATCCCACATGCCGCTGTTTTGCCTGTCGTTGTTTGGCTGCCATGGAGACGGGGGCTTGAGATAATTCCGGAAAGACGCTCACACCCACACACACTTCGGAACAACCATCACTTATGCTCTGGCATCACCGACGACAGACACAGAATGCCTTACCTGCCATGGTCATGGAGCTTTATTGACCTGCTCAGGCTCGCTCTGCGTTCATCAGTCCCGCTCGCTCACACGAACCAAACACACCCAGCCTCACTTGTCGTATTTTCTGTCTTCTCACTTCCGTTAGCTTAAAACGTTGACATGCAATGCTCGTATGCGTCGCTTCGTTGATCTCTGCGATGATGTGAACACGGTGAACAAGTATTGTTGACAGTGACAACACACTCGACTTTTTGGCCAAGTCAGTGGTAAAACAAGACGACGGAAGCTACCTTCAACACGTGAGAGCTGGCTGGGTGCCGCACTCTTATCTCATTTGTCGAACAGTCATCGAGACGGAATATCAGTCATTCCGTAGGGGCCGTATGCAAAGCCGAACAGGAATTCTGTCTTCTGAACAAAAGATGTGTTCGTTATGACATACACGTTCGTCATGTGACAGTAGCAGTTTTAATGCCAATGGATTGTAAGGTGCAAGGTGCATAGCTTGTGACGAACTGTGAGATCAAATGAGCTTAAAAACTTGGTTGAGATAAAAGCGGTTATCTTTTCTTCCATCCACAACACACGTAATAACTGACATCTCTGTATCATGTTGCACTGTACGTTTACATTTCCAACGAACACTGGTGCTTGTAGTGGCTGATTGTGGTAACTGTGAATTTTAAAACAAAGCAGGGAATATAAGTGGCAGATTGAGTTTGCACGAAGTGACAAGAGTAATTTGTTACAGCCTATTCTTTCCAAAAACATTTTCAAGAGAGAAGTATTCACTGAGTAACTGATATTTATGATGCATTTTACCAAAATGCATAGTAATTTTACTTTCTAAAAAAAAAAAAAAAAAAAAAAATTTCACTTACCCATTCGGGTACAAACTTAAAAGTGATCAAAAACCAGCTGATCAAAATTAGTTAGGCTTAAGGTGTTGAAATTTGTTTCTTATGATGATCCTTGTTTTTGGTGAAGTCTGCAAGAAATGACCATATTCTTCAATAAAAATGTGAAATCTGAATATGAAAATACTATACATTTACTTTTTTTTTTTTTTTAAACGTTAAACATGATGACCTAGCATGAATAACATTTGCCGGAAAATTTTATCAGTTACATGTTTCTGATTGCCTTTTCTTCTGCAGCTGTAATTTCCATTATCTATCTATCTATCTGTCTACACACACACACACACACACACACACACACACACATATATATATATAGTTCCATGCTATTCTGTGAGTGAGGTTCCCTTATCTAAACCTGACAAATATGCAGCCGTATTTATAAATCACCATATCTTTCATGAATTTTATGTGCTCTCTCCCTTCTCTCTGGAGACACAAACACATACACCTCCCACCTGTCCCCCCCTGCCCCTACCCCCTTCCCACACACCCCCCCATTTCATATGGTTGATTTACTGCCTTTGAAGTTGTTCAAATACTTGCAACTGAATCAAACATTATCATGATAATGTCCTTTTCTTGTTCAGTAAACTACTGCCACACTGAACTGACTGCTAAAGAAGCAGATTCTAAAGTCATAGAAAAAGCCCGTACATATTTATATGAATGGGCTTGGGTCATGACCAGTGTGAATAGAATAGAACAGAATACTTTTTTTTGTCATAAAACCTTAAGTTTATAAGACACAATGAAATATAAACATGAGCATATTAAAAAGAGAAACATTCATGAACAAATTTCGCCAGCTTTGGCTGTATTTCTGTTAGAAGGATCAATTCACTAGGCTTTGCATTTGGACGACATATATTGATTAGGAATCTGTGTCTGTAAGTATTGTACTTTTCACAACTGTCTAAAAAGGCAAGCGCGTTGGGTTACGCTGCTGGTCAGGCATCTGCTTGGCAGATGTGGTGTAGCGTATATGGTTTTGTCCGAACGCAGTGACGCCTCCTTGAGCTACTGAAACTGAAACTGAAACTAAAAGGGGAATCTCATCTTCTAAACTGTTACAAGTATCACACAGTCTTTGTTCTTTCGGTGTATTTTTATATCTTCCCTGTTCGATTTGTAAGTCATGGGCGCTGATTCATAACATGGTCAGTGCTTTCCTGTGTTGTGTATTTGTGTGTGTGTGTGCATGTGTGTGGTGGGGCACCAAGGGGTCTCTGTAGGTATTAGTACTACATGTCTGACATAATTTGTGTTTGCAACGAGTGCTATTGATTAGCCTTCCGTTTTTCCTCTTTAGGTGATATCTGACAGATTAAGCAGAAAAACCACAGAGAGAGAATGGGGTGCTTAGGGAAGGGTGGAGGTGGAGAAAGGTGTGTGTGGGTGGAGAGGAACAGGTCTATTATTTATATATGTATATGTGTGTGTGTGGAGACAGAGAGAGTGAAAGAGAACAAAATCAATCCAAAAAGACAATTTTGAACAAACACAACAAAGGATCAGTGGTCATGGGGTACTGGAGTCCCTTGGTTTTTATCTGGTTAAAACAAATGTTCAGGATTGTTTGAGATTTCACTGGATCTCAAAGCCATATAAATGTTTGTTCATTTCTAGCATTCTTTGTAAAGTCAACGCACATCAAATGTCTAACATACTCACTTTGTGCAATGTTTGGTGGGAATGTTCTGAAAGATGTGTATATTTAACTTTTCCTCTGAGAGTTTGAGAGATAAATTCTGTATTGTGTCAGTGTAATTGTATTACGTATTAAGTGGACCTTGTGAACTCAAGCTGATGATTGTGTAAGGATGCATCCCTGTTCTCTATTCATTCATTTATCTATTCATCAATTAATGAACTGTTTGATTTATCTATTTTCTCCTTTCTTATCTCCTTCTTTCTTTCTCTCTCACTTCATAGTCTTTTCAAGATGACAGATGCATCAAGCATTAGCTGAAAGGAAATCTCTGTCCATGGATTGATAGATATGTTCATGAATATTTTACACTACTTCCCATGGACTGACAGATACATTCATAAATATGTGACACTGTTTCCCTCTCCGTAACAACTTTTCACTGTCACCTGTTCAGCCTTTTTACAAGATTGCTTTCTAAGCTGCCGTAGAAGGGGAGAAAGCACTATTCTCTCATTTCTCTGTATGCGTGCTTGTGTGTGTATGTGTGTGTGTGTGACTGGGAACATGGGAAGGGAGAACAGTGAGTGGGGAAGTTGGCATAGATCTGATAACACAAACCAGATGGTTGAGGTGACGTAACAAATGAAATGCTTTCAGGCCCTCTCATTCCCAGCCACACACCAGCTGATCAAACCATTGCACAGCAGACACCAGCCACATGAGCTGAGCCAAGAACACATCCACAATAATCAGTTGTGTTTCAGTTTCTCAAGGAGGCATCACTGAGTTCGGACAAATCCATATACGCTAGGCAGATGCCTAACCAGCAGCATAACCCAACACACTTAGTCAGGCCTTGAGTGCATGTGTATATATATTTGTGTACCTGTCAGAGTGGATTTCTTCAACAGAATTTTGCCAGAGGACAACACTCTTATTGCCATAGATTTTTTTTCCAGTATGCCAAGTGCATGCTGCACATGGGACCTCTGTTTATCATTTCATACGATGACCGTACGCTCAGTTTGATTTTCCAGTCAAACTTGGGAGAAACGGCAAGAGCTGGATTCGAACCCAGACCCTCATGGACTCTCTGTACTGGCAGACAAGTGTCTTATCCATTCTGCCACTTTCCTCCATTCAGTTAAGCAAAGGCAGCCTAACCAACCGAGCAAACCAATTGTTTCGCCAACAGCTTCTCCCCTACTGTATTTGTGTTTACATGTCATATGATTTCGAATTCATTTTTGTACTTTTTTATATGTATTAACCCCACCACGCCCACCCAACCACTACCATCCTTGGGCTTGGTAATAAAGACATATTCTATTCTATATGCGGAAAAACACACCCAGCAAACCAAATCATTGGTGCAAGAAAACCCCTTCAGTTGTGTTACAGGAGCAAACTGAGGCACCGATATAGCAAAAATTAGTCATTTGAACAGTTATGACACATCAGTCAGTGGAGCCATTTACTCAGAGCACCCACCCAAAATGAGTCACTGGGGCAAGACACACTTATCGAGTTAGTCATTTGAGTACACACATCCTTCAAGTTAATTCCCTGTTGGAGCATGTAAACACATAGCAAACCCAGTTGTTTGATGAAGGACAAAGCTACTTGCTGAGCTCAATGATCCAAGGACAACCAATTGGACCGTTTCCTCAAGCCAAGGTCAATCACAAATCAATCTATCAGACCACTTCAAGGCTAATCACAAATCAACCTATCAGAACATTTCAAGGCTAATCGCAAATCAACCAATCAACTATTTCCTCAAGGCCAATCACAAATCAACCTATCAGACAATTTCCTCAAGGTCAATCACAAATCAACCTATCAGACCATTTCCTCAAGCCAAGGTCAACCACAAATCAACCTATCAGACCATTTCCTCAAGGTCAATCACAAATCAACCTATCAGACCATTTCCTCAAGGTCAATCATAATTCAACCTATCAGACCATTTCCTCAAGGTCAATCATAAATCAACCTATCAGACTATTTCCTCAAGGCCAATCACAAATCAACCTGTAAGACCATTTCATCAAGCCAAGGTCAACCACAAATCAACCTATCAGACAATTTCCTCAAGGTCAATCATAAATCAACCTATCAGACCATTAACTCAAGGCCAGTAACAAATCAACCTGTAAGACCATTTCATCAAGCCAAGGTCAATCACAAATCAACCTATCAGACAATTTCCTCAAGGTCAATAACAAATCAACCTGTAAGACCATTTCATCAAGCCAAGGTCAACCACAAATCAACCAATCAGACTATTTCCTCAAGGTCAATCACAAATCAACTTATCAGACCATTAACTCAAGGTCAATCATAATTCAACCTATCAGACCATTTTCTCAAGGTCAATCATAAATCAACCTATCAGACCATTTCCTCAAGGTCAGTCACAAATCAACCTATCAGACCATTTCCTCAAGGCCAATCACAAATCAATCTATTGGACCATTTCCTCAAGGCCAATCATAAATCAACCTATCAGACCATTCACTCAGGGCCAATTACAAATCAATCTATTGGACCATTTCCTCAAGGTCAATCACAAATCAATCTATTGGACCATTTCCTCAAGGCCAATCACAAATCAATCTATTGGACCATTTCCTCAAGGTCAATCACAAATCAATCTATTGGACCATTTCCTCAAGGCTAATCACAAATCAACCTATTGGACCATTCCCTCAAGGCCAATCATAAATCAACCTCTCAGTCCATTTCCTCAAGGCCAGTCACAAATCAACATATTGGACCATTTCCTCAAGGTCAATCATAAACCAGCCTATTGGACCATTTCCTCAAGGTCAATCACAAACCAACCTATCAGACCATGGTGGCATTCCCTCAAGGCCAATCACAAATCAACGTATTGGACCATTTCCTCAAGGCAAATCACAAATCAACCTATTGGACCATTTCCTCAAGGTCAGTCACAAATCAACCTATCGGACCATTTCCCCAAGGTCAATCACAAATCAACCTATCAGACCATTTCCTCAAGACCAATCACAAATCAACCTATTGGACCATTTCATCAAGACACACCAACTTATGATGACCATTTCATTCAGGCAAATTAACCAGTTGGACTATTTCATCAGACAAACCTACCAAAGACAATTTCCTCAGACACACCAACCAATTAGACACCAATGAATCCCGTCATTTCATCTAGACAAACCACCCAAAGACCATTTCATCAGACAAACCAACTAAACGGACTATTTCATCTGGACAAACCAGCCGGTTAGACCACTTCATCAAGACAAACTAGCCTATGACCATTTCATCAAGACAAAGCAATCAGACTATTTCATCAAGACAAACCATACAGTGACCGTTTCATGGAGACAAACCAGCCAAAGACCATTTCATTCTGACAACCAATCAGTCGCACTTTTTGATAAAGGGGGGTGGGGGGGGGGGAACAAAAACAGGCGAGACAAGCAACCAATCCACTGGTCCCAAACAGAAAACGACTGGTAAAAGAATTATATAACCCTCCATTGGTCTAACTGGTTAAATGTGTGTGTGTGTGTGTGTGTGTGTGTGAATTCATTTACTTCAGCTTTGACGGCTTAAAAATACTCTTGAAAAAACAACCCGTTACCTGACTATTCTTTCTGTCGGAAGTATTTTCATTCCAACTTACGAAACCACAATCTCTTCCCGTCACATTCGTGAGCTATGAAAGGAGCACAATCACAACGGAAACCAAAGGACAATAGTTTTTCTTCTTCTTCTTCGTTCGTGGGCTGCAACTCCCACGTTCACTCGTATGTACACGAGTGGGCTTTCACGTGTATGACCGTGACCGTTTTTACCCCGCCATGTATGCAGCCATACTCCGTTTTCGGGGGTGTGCATGCTGGGTATGTTCTTGTTTCCAGCATAACCCACCGAACACTGACATGGATTTCAGGATCTTTAACGTGCGTATTTTTAATCTTCTGCTTGCGTATACACATTAAGGGGGTTCAGGCACAATCAGGCCTGCACACGTTGACCTCATGGGAGATCGGAAAAATCTCAACCCTTTACCAACCAGGCGCCGTTATCGAGATTAAAATCCTGGACCCTCAGATTGAAAGTCCAAAGCTTTAACCACTCGGTGACTTCGCCCGTCCAATAGTTTTTCGAAACACAATAAAGCTACGTGAAAACTGGTCAACTTGACTTGGGATAATGAGTGGAAATTGTAGGCACGCATGCACACGCACGTATGCACACACGCACGCACGCACACACACACACACACACACACACACAGTGAGAATCCGTGCCAACTTAAAAAAAAAAAAGAAAAGAAAGAAAGAAAAAGAAAGAAGAGAAGAAGAGATATGGACTCATGGAGAGTTAATCAGAATGGGCAAACTGCAGCGAAAACTCACGCTCTGGTATCAAAAGTAGGAACGGTTTTTAATTTCACTCTTTCCACTGAATTGTCAAAAGTTATACACTGTGCCATGAAAGGTCACCATACAAATCAACATTGGAGACCTGACTGTCGTAAATCATCTGTAATTTACTCAACATCGATTTTTCAAACACTTTTTTTTTTCAAGCAGATCATGGTGCAGGTATGCCTGAAATATCTGTCAATGTATTTCATGAGAGACCACATCAGTACAACTTCCATAAGGAAATTGTGAATCAGAGTATAATGTACTTCACCCCCGTAATACATGGACCCAGAGCACTGTTCAATGGGGTGGGGTAGGGAAATGTTAAAAAAACAAAAAAAAACAAAAAACACTGGGGGCATTTTCACAATAAATTTCCACCCATCCACACTTGTATGTATGTATGTATGTGTGTGTATGTCACAGTGTGTGTGTGTGTGTGTGTGTGTGTGTGTGCGCGCGCGCGTGCAGTGTGTGTGTTTGTCACTGATTCCCAGGACGACTGGTGTCTTAAAAGTGGATCCAAGTTTTTTGTCAACCAACTAAACTCCCCCCACACTCAGCGATCGACTGTCTACAGATCCATTGTCCCCGGCAGTGTGGTTTATGGGGCTGAGTCAGCAGTTAGGTGAGCGGCCCGCCCGCTGTGCACATGTCAGAGGACACGCCCTAAAAAGATCGATAAACATTTCCACGCCATGACTTTGTGCCCAGCGATTAGCTCGGTGTAGACTGTGGTCTGTAATACTGAAACGCGCTAATCCACTGCAGAGTCCCATGACAGGGATAAAATTACAAAGAACGATGTGGCTGGCTCTGTTACCGTAACACGCATCACACTCATACTGAACTGATTGCATGCATGCACACAAGGTACGAACACATGCTGGCACACTTGTCTGTCTCCCCCCCCGCCCACCTCTCCACCCCCTACCCCGCCCTCAAACACCCCCATCCCCACAGTGACAGAGACGGACGGAAAATTGTAAGGGTCTATAACATTAGATTCACAAAGTCTGCTCTCTTGCCAACTGCCACTCCTACCTTCCAAGTGACAACAAAACAACAACAACACACAAGATAAACTAAAAAATTACTAAAAATACTAAAATAAATAAATTAAAAAAAAAAAACCCTGTGCCTCTCACCACCTTGCATCTATACCTATGTCTCTTATGACTTCACGAACCCAAACCACACGCCCCCCCCCCCACCCCCACCCCCGTCCCGGCATTGTCAGAAAGACTAATGACAACAGATCGCATAAACACGTCAATCAAATGACTAAACATATCAGATAAAAATTTACAAACCGGTGCTGAAAGGAAAAAAGATGAATAACGGAATTAGACGATTCTCCTCTATAGCTGGTACGTGTGTGTGTGTGTGTGTGTGTGTGTGTGTGTGTGCGCGCGCGCGCGCGCGCATGCGTACTACTTTTGTGCATGTGCATGTGTGTGTGTGTGTGTGTGTGCTGAAAGGTGTGTGTGCGTGTGTGTGTGTGTGTGTGTGTGTGTGTACTACTTTTGTGCATGTGCGTGTACGTGGTTGTGTGTATGGAAAGGGGCAGGGGAGTCAGTGGTTAAAAAAAAAAAAAAAAAAAGGGGGCTGGCTGTAAAACTTGACGTGACATGTTTACGGTAGTGTTCGAATTGGCTAAACTGCACACAGGCCTTTCAGTTTCACACACACACACACACACACATTATTACACGTATCATTTCTATTTACGTGAAAACAGACATTGAGTTAAAGAAACACACGCACACACACACACACCATTTTAGCATGTTTACGGTATGGTATGGTCAGTCCAGAAACAGACCGACAAAAGCAGTAGCAGCAGGTTTGAGCACGTGCTGATTGAGAGAGGGAATAACACACAGCACACCTACAGGCACATGACGGAAGAAAAAAAAAAGTTTGTGTTTTTGGAAGAAAGTTTCCTTTCTCAGAATCGAAACTTTGAACTTACTGAATATTCCAGTGGTTTTGGTTCATACCAATGGTTCTGCTAGGAAAATGAAATACATACTGAAGTTCAAATTTTCGATTCTGAGTGAGGAAACTTTATTCTGTACCCAGATTCAGTGAACCAGTTTAAAGAACTGATGTGTTTTGTTTTGTTACTCTTCATGTTTGTCATCAACACTGAGAAAAAGTGTGTGTGTGTGTGTGTGTGTGTGGTACAGATACACATAGCATACACTACTTGAAAAAGTAATTCATGCTTGTACTTATCATTTTAACATGTTTTGCACGCACACATGCACACATACACACACACACACACACCACACTCACACACACACACACACACACACAACACACACACACACACACATGCACACACACTTCTGATATATAAGGCAACAGAAAAAGACCTCATCTCTTCACATGATGTGTTTGTTCCAGTACTTGAAGATAACCATTTTGTTTTTGGCTTTGTAATGGCTATGTTTTCTTGTGTTTGGCAGACTCATGAAACATAATCCTCTTTTTTCTATCTTATCTTGGAGAGAGAGAGAGAGAGAGAGAGAGTTTGAATAATCATGAGAAAAAAATACACAAAACAACAACAATATATTGTGCGGTTGCAATTTCGCTCAATTTGAATGCTTTATGCAGGAAAATAGACAAGTTCCAAACATCATTTCGCCATTTAGCAGACATCAGTAACCTCAAATGTACAAGGTTGTCAGTAAAATATATTTCTCTTATCTCTTGAAGAGACACAGAGAGAGGAAGAGATATATAGAGAAAGAGAGTGAGAGAGAGAGAGGCACACCTACCCACCCCTTTCAACACACACACACACACAGAGGTAAGGAGGTAAAGTAAATATTTTTCATCAACACATTATTTGGTATTGAGCTATGGGGCGCCACTGAGTAGTAGAACTGTAGATGTATTACTGTAGACATTTACGGTTATCATGTGATCTGTCACGCTTGATTGATGATGAATGAAATGGTGGAAGGTGTTCAATGTAGGTAAAGTCATCAACACATTAGGAGAAAAAACCATATGTATATATATATATATATATATATATATAGAGAGAGAGAGAGAGAGAGAGAGAGAGAGAGAGAGAGAGAGATGTGTGCGTGGTGCATATGTATGTTATGTGTGTGTGTGTGTGTGTGTGTTTGTGTGCATACCCATGTGTGTGGGCGGAGAGGGGTGGCGGGGTAGAGGGGGGTATGTGTGTATGGGTGTGGGTGTGTGGGTGTTGTTAGTGGTAAAAGGAGTCACAAACATGTCCAGCCATGCTGGTATCGGGTAACTACTGGCACCACTTCGAGCACTTTGAGGGGCCTGCTGCAAATGGCATTCAGAGAGTCACCTGTTACTGAGCAGTCCCCCCTGGTTTGTTTGTTTGTTTGTTGGCAGAGGGATTTTTACTGCTATCTTTTGAGCATATAATACTAGTTCAGTTCACTTTCAAGGCGTCAAATTGTACGGTTGATCCATACATTTTATATTATATATGCCTTATTTTATTTCTTCTTTTTTTTTCTTTCAAATTTTGTTGGTCAGGCCTTAAAAAAAAACTACCCCCCCCCCCCTCACCCCCACCTTTTTTTTTTCTTTTTTTTTAAGTCATGCATATGTCTTGACATTTTTATGTCAGTAGGGGATTTAATTATCATCTTTGAGCAAGTAACAGTAATGCACAGTCTGTGCAAATGTTTGACTTTCTTTCATTTTTCTTGTTTTTTGCTTTACTTCTTTCTGTGTTATTTTTTCTTTCTCTGTGATTTTCTTGCTGGGTTGGAGAGCGTGGGATGTTTGGATGGACAATTTGTGCTTTCTCTCTCTCTCTCTCTGTCTCTGTCTCTCTCTGTCTCTCGCGATGACTGACATGCTCTGTTTTTCCCTCTTGCTGCAGGGCTGGTGGCTTTCAGAAATAAAAAAATATATTATAACAGTGGGGTGTAGATGTGTCTTTAAGTGTGTGTGTGTGTGTGTGTGTGTGTGTGTGTGTGTGTGTGTGTGTGTGTGTGTGTGTGTGTGTGTGTGTGTGTGTGTGTGTGTGTGTGTGTTGTGAGTTCATGTGAATGTGTGTGTGAGTGTGTGTGTATATGTGTGAGTGTGTGCACATGCATGTGTGCGTATACGTGCATGTGTGTGTGTTGTGTGTGTGTTGTGTGTGTGTGTGCACGCGCGCACATGCATGTGTGTGTATTCATGCATGTGTGTGTGTGTGTGTATCACTGTGTGAAAACCTCAGTACAGCGAGAAAAGCATGCAAAGTGATGATTGTATACATCAGGCCACAACATGACTAACTTAACAGGAATGTCACTGACAAAATCAAAAGACACCACTACAGAAACGTTACCGAAAGCCATTCGGATTTAATACCATTTTCAATGATATAATATATATATATATGAAAAGAAGACATCAAACTGCTCACAATTCCAGTAACAATGACTGCTCTTGTAAACACCAACACACCAACCATGCATAGAGGAATAAAGAAAAAACACACACAAAAAACCACACCAACAACACAGAAATAAACGATCAACCCAACACACTTGTTTCTTTTTGATTTACAATTCTTGGTCTGTGTTTTGAATCAAAATGAGTAATGCAACATCTTGAAGAGTCAAAGTTTCAACATTATTATGCAGAACCAAAACAGGGAAACAAAATGTGTTCCTTGCCACTGTTGACATTACAATTTACAGGGCTCATCAATTCTAAAATACAAATCATATTTGTGGTCTTTGTGCAATCCAAACATAAAGAGAGATGACAAAAAACAAAACAAAACAAAAAGCTGAAGGTAATTTGAATGAAATGTAAACATTGATAATTAGAACTGGGTCACAAAAAAAAAAAAAAAAAAAAAAAAAAAAAAAAAAATCCCAAACAAATTATCAGTATCACAGCCAGATTGTGAATGCAAAACCCTCAAAATTCTCACTGTTTCAACTTCATTTTTTGACAAATCATTTCAGTAAAACATGCACCTTTGTTGGTTTTTTTTTGCTTTGTTTGTTTTTGTTTCTAACAACCACAGAATTAACAAAAATTGATATTCTATCAATCAGATGATGAATCACACTACTCCTTTGTATGCACACACTGGAAACAAAACCACACTGATATGCATGTTTCCAAGAGATGTATAAATGGAAATAAGACACACTTCAACCATTCCAGTCACTTTGAACACACAAATGCAGTGAACAAGGAAAATGAATGCAGAAGAACACGCAAGGCCTAGCCTGATCACGGGAACGGCCCAAACTATCCATCAAAAACAAAACAAAATGATTTTTTTTTTTTTTTTTTTTTTTTTTTAAAGGACACTGAATACAGCGACCAAACAGTACAACAACCGACCTGATGCTCTACTGAATGCAAGACAGCCTGGCACACACACATGCAGACCGCACCAGCTACGAACACTCACAATCTGGGCTGGGTTCAACAAGCGATCTTACGTGGCGGCATCGCTAAGTTTGCTTTAAGCAAAGAACTCCCACCCACACCCCCACCCCACCCCCAGTCTATGGAATTTACTTAGGAAAAATTCCTGCCACTTATGCTAAGCTGAATGAAATCGCTTGTAAAAGCCAGGCCAGAATGGAAGCTCTCTGCACAGACATGCACACTGCAGTGACCATGCTTGTTTACACACCATGTACTATATACACTAACAAAGCAGCTGAGGTCAGAGGGAAGGAGAAAAATGGAAGAAAACGGTGAAGGAGGGAATTTGTAAAAAAAATAAATAAATAAACAAAACACACATGCAAATATGTGCAGAAGAAGAAGAATTGTAATCTTCATTGCAATGTTCAAAATATACATAATTTATGTGCTATAGATTGGCAAACAAGGAGTTTCAATCTGCATAATAAACTGGCTATTTAACAAACTAGTTATATATACATATATATGGATCATTAAAGATGTATCTCCAAGGATACTAATAAATACTAATCCTCAAGTATTACTAATATGATCATCATCAGTAGTAGTAGTAGTACTAGGTGTAGTAGTACTACTATTATTATTTGTTCTTATACTTCTAGTATCTCCAAGGACTCATCAATTTCTCAATGCATCTTATCTTAAAGTACTTAAAGACTAAAATATCATCTTGTTGAAAACTCACAACACATTTCACCACAATAAATCCGATCATAATTATACATAAATGCTACATTGTGCTGTGGCAGTGATCATAAACATTAAACAGATAACACGTGAGTATGGAAAACAGAGACAGCATACAATTGCTGATTCATCTTAAAAGTTAAAAAATTATTAATATTCTGAGAACCTTGCTATGTGACTCCTTTAAATGATCATCATTGAAGTTCAAATCACGATAGAAGAAATCTTATTTCAGAAACAATAACTAAAGGGGAGAAAAGAAAAAAATAAATAAAATAAAAGGAAAGTTCTGAAAAAAGAAAAGAATTAATTTAGAAAAATTTTGTTTGCTGCTTAGTTTTCACCTTCACTTTCAGGGTCACTTTCTGTCTTTCAACTCTCTGCTTATTTTTCTTATTCCTCCATAATTTGACGAACAAAGTTTGCACCCTCAATCTTTAGGTCAGCTGTGTATGCTAACAAAGGCACCATGACAGAATCAGTAAGGTACTGGACTTGTGATCCAGTGTTCACCAGTGATCAGGGTTCGAAGCCTCATTTCGGCATGGTGTTGTGTCCTTGGGAAAGGCACTTTTCTCTGATTTTCCTCACTCCAAATACGTGTTGATGGAAACCTGATTGGTTACGGAAGGTTAAAACAACCGAACCCTGGACACAGTGAATACGAATTCACTGCCTCGATGGCCATGAAAGGCTAAGGGCCCTTTAACATTAATTTTCCACCCATGTTCTGTTCCTCAGAGACTCCTAGTTCTCAGTAAACACCTCTGTCAGTGCCAGAAACCATCCCGTTTCACTGTCATACGCTGTGGTGTGGTGTGGCATGGTGGAGGGATAGTACACTGTTTATTGACATGCAGAAGGAAATCATCATGCTAAACAGTACGCATACATCCACACATTGGAAAGAGGATTATTGTGCGTGTCTGTTGCAGTGAGGACAAAATACCACACACACACACACACACACACAGTGCAAGTGCAAGTGGGTAAATGGAGAGAAAGAACACTGATCACGGTGTACTGTAGGTTGGTTCACCATTCACAGCAAGTGAACGAGTGAAGAATTTCCCACAGCTGCACAGTCAACCCCCACACTCTATATCCCATCATATTTCCATCCACCCCCCGACCCCACCCCCAACTCCCTCTAAAATGTGATCAACTCAAGTACTGCCATAACATCACCACTGACTTCAGTCAAAGTGTCAGACTGCTTTAAAACAGATCTGCATCTTCTCAACATTCAATACACTGGATGTTTCCACAATTGCCCAGTCCCCATTCCTAAGAATCTTTAACCCAGTTAATAACACCACTACAGAAACAGAATTGGCACTGGTTTTTTTTGTTTTGTTTTTTTTGTTTTTTTGTTTTCAAAATGAAATTCCCCGATTTTCTTAATATTTTCTGTGGACAGTGCCATACGCATAAACAGGCTAAACTCATACCAGATTTACTCAGTTAAATCATTACACACCACACCGTTAATGTTATCCAACAGGATTAATAAGTGTTAAAGACCCCATGTTATCAAGAGTCACTCAAACCCAAACCAAACTGAAATGGTAGTTCAGTGATATGTGAACACAGCAACAGAATGGAAACTGTATAAATTTAATGGGGACTTACAGTCTGAGTGTCTCAGGTGACTGGTGTGTGTGTGTGTGTGTGTGTGTGTGTGTGGTGTGTGTGTGCATGCGTGTGTGAGTGTGTATGTTTCAGGAGGTGTGTGTGTGTGTGTGTGTGTGTGTGTGTGTGTGTGCGCGCGCGTCGTGTCGTGTGTGTGTGTGTGTGTGTGTGTGTGTCTGTGTGTGTTTCAGGAGACTTGTTGACTGGTCACACCTGACAGTACAGTGTCCCAGGGACTGAGGACACAGGAGATTCCAACACAAACCAGTGGTGTGACAGGGGGCTGTGATAACGCCCAACAGTAAAAAGGAAAAAGTGTGAGTGTGAGTGACCTCCGTGTGAGTGTGTGAGTGTGAGTGACCTCTTAGTGTGAGTGACCTCTGGTCAAACCTCTTTGAGGGGAAGGGGGGTTAGGGGGTTGGGGGGCTGGGGGGGTGGGGGTGGGGGGGCTTGTGGGGGTCTGGAAGGAGGGAGGGGGGAATAAAAGTGGAAGAACATGTCACGAGTTGAAGTGTGTGTATATCATATAGTGTGTGTGTGTGTGTGTGTGTGTGTGTGAGGAAAATATGGAATGAAGGAAAAGAGAGAGAGAGAGAGACAAACAGATAGGCAGACAGAGACAGTGTGACAGACAGACAGATGCATAGAGAGAGAGAGAGACAGAGACAGAGACAAAGGAAGAAAGAGAAAGAGGGGTGTGGTGGGGTGGAGTATGTGGAACCAAAATAGAAATGAAGCTAATCATTCAACATGAATACCTTTTCCTGACCAAATATATATATATCCACCTGCCTATTCACACATGTTGAAACTGAGAGAGAGAGAGGGAGAGACAGAGACACATAGAGACAGAGTCTGAGACAGAGAGAGACAGAGCAAGAGAGACAGACACACACACACAGTGAGAGAGTAGAAAAAGAAAAAAAGAAAAAGAACTCCTGGGCTGCAGTGAAAAAGACCTCACTCATTGGTAAACTTCCCCAAAGCTTTTGAATCTATAACATGCACAAAAAAAGTGGACATATACTTTTAGTAAACCCTGAGCCAGTAAATCAAAGAGATTATAACGGCAGTTCATTTGAAAAGTTTAACTCCTTGGCTGCTCAAATTTAGTAAAACGAGATGTGTGGCACCAGTTTAAAGTGAAATTATCTGTATATAATTTCAAGTGATGCCATTGGTTTTGCTGAAAACAAAAGTAATGCAATCCCAAATGGAAAACCTCCAAGTAAACTGACATCCTGACCTGTAAGCTTGGTCATATTTCAGTGAGGTGACAGCCCTTCACTAACATACTGACCTGTAAGCTTGGTCATATTTCAGTGAGGTGATAGCCCTTCACTGACATCCTGACCTGTAAGCTTGGTCTTATTTAAGTGAGGTGACAGCCCTTCACTGACATCCTGACCTGTAAGCTTGGTCTTATTTCAGTGAGGTGACAGCCCTTCACTGATGAGTACACTGGTCAACAGCAGTCTAGGGGTTAATAGTGTTACAGTGTGAGATTCCAGAGCTTGGTCAGAAATGTTTTGTGTAATTTGAACTCCATGTCTCTGTGAGAGGTGCTATTTAACCCACTTCTATCAAACAATAAGTGAGGTTCCGATATACAGCTACAATGATGTAAACTTAGTGGAAATAAAAACCCATCATTTTTCATGGCACAAGGATGTGAATGTGAACGTGAATTATCAAAACGGTGAAAATTCTTCAACATTAAGTTAGAATTCTTACATCTCTTGTCAGTATCATCTTTCATAAAACATATCCACCTGGGACTGTGGACAATCCCACTCTCTCAGCCTCACAAGTTCAGGTCCAGTGACACGAAGGAAAGAAACAACAACAATATTCATATTGACAATAATAATCTCTCCTCACACTGGTATAAAAAAAAACAACGCGCCAACAACCACGGATATGAAAATGGTTACAGTATATCAAACAATGAGCCTTTTCTCACAGCTTGATGAGACAGTCAGCCAGCAGATTCAGTGCAACAGGTGATCCATGTTAACGATGATAAAACCTTTTAACGCCAACAGGAAGGCAGTGTGGGAACGTGTCAATCCTTTTAGCAACCTCAACCTCACAGCGAAATGGAACCAATCACATTGTTCATGGACGGATAAACCAGCTTTTACCAGTATTAATCAATTAGCAAGCAAAACCAGCAGCACCATTAACCCTATATGTTACACCCAAGACCACAGATTCCTCAGATTTCATCTTCAACAGCAGAGTCCAACCAACTTGTTTCCATGACAACAGAATGAGATTATCTAATTTCCAGGACAACAAAATGACATGCTCTTATTTCCATGACAACAGAATGAGATTATCACAGCATCTTTCACATGACAGAGGTTCCCTGACAGTTCCCACAATGTCACTTCACACTCCGTAACAAATGTGTCAACAACGAAACTGAGGAAAGACACAGAAAAAAACAACAAACTGTGATTGGAAACTAAGTTCAATTTTCTGAACACGGATACATAATGTAACTTGAGGCAGAAAATAAAGAGGAAGTTTCTTTTTGCTTTTAACAGACAAACAGAGAGAGAGAGAGAGGGGGAGGAGAGAGAGAAAGAGAGAAAGACAGACAGACAGAGAAAAAGAGAGATTGAGAATCTATAGCCTTTTGTGAACAATGTGATTCCTGGTGCACTAGCACTGAAGTCAGACCTTTCACACTTTGGTCAAGTTCTCCGCTAGTCTTGCGTATCAAGAATTTAAACAAGCTGAAAGACATTTCTGGAAAATCTATGACACACTTCATCTGCAAACAAAGCATTTCACACAACAATACAACTCTCGTCAACAGATGAACGGATATATATATGACAAACCGTTTCATTCACTAACTTAATTTATGCTCAAAACTTACATTCTTACCTGATCAACGGAAAACAAACCCAGCGAACACTGAATGAATGATTACTCACCTGTTAGTGATGGAAATATATTGAAAAAATATACCATCTTTGCTGGCAATAAGATTTACCGGAAAACAAAAAGACTAAATGTCAAGGAGGTCTGCATCTGAAGGCAGAAAGCATGTCAAACCATCAGGCAGTTCAAAATGGTTAACTGATCCAAAAGTTAAGCTTTCTTTCTGTCCTTTTAACAACTTCACTCAAAACACATATTTATATTACATTTTTTGTTATCATGGGTACACTAAGATCAACACTTTTATAAAGAGACATATTCTACAGTATTAGAAAATGTCTACTACCATCTGCACTCTACCTTTTGATTTATTTTTGGACTGAAGTAAGACCAAGAGCAGGATATAAACTATTTAAATGCAAAAATGAGTTGATGTTGACAAGAAGAATGTTTTTTTGGTTTTTTGTTTTTGTTTTTTAACTTGCAGTTTTCAAAACTGAAAAGAGCTGCTGATTTCATGTTCAGTTCTGACAGACAAAAACGGAACTATTTAAAAAGAAAATAAATATGACCTGAATCACTAAAGATTATCTCTATACCTAGAAAATACATTATAACTCTGTGACCTGCTGAATTTGAAATTGTGTGACAAATCAACCTCGTGACAGGAAATGTGACCAGATGAAATTATGTAACAATCTCCTTTTTTTTTTTTTTTGATGAACAGTTACTAACTTCCAACAGCACAAAGCAGTATGTACAGATCTTGGCAGTTCTCAACAGAAACCTTCATAAATACAAAGTTTGGAGCAACTAATCTGGGTTATCACCTCAAACATACCCCTAAGCATATTTCCACAACATTGGGTCAACTTGTTATCACCAGAATTTGGCAAGTACTCACCATGAAAACAAATACCGAGTAACGATTAATTAAATATATACTGGTTATACATCAAAGCAACTGTTTAAATACGTTAACAGTAATTGTTATTTCACGACAGCACTATACACTACACTTGACAGCGGTTTCCAAGTAACAGAAGCTACCAAAAGATGGATGCGAAAAACAACAGGTCCAATAACTTGACAGCACAGCTAGCAAGAATAAAAGGATAAAGTATTCTGGTCCCAACTGAGTCTTTCTTTTTTCTTTTCTTTTTTTTTTTTTTAGAGTAAGGCATCAAAAGAAAACCGATAAAAGGCACTCTGTGATTTCTATCTAAATTAGAATTCATGTGAGTGGATAGGCATCATAAATAATTCTGTGGTTACTGTAAGAAAAATAATGACTGGTTAGGCATTAATAAAGCAGTTCATTAAGCAATATATGTTAGCAGTGTCTTCAAAGCAGAAACATGATGTCACAAAACACACAGAAATTGTCAAACTAATCATAAATAAGTGCTTCTCTGACGCTGGCTGTATGCACCAAATTTGATAAACAAAGTGAACTCCTTAGTTTATCCTTCCTTTCTCTATCACCATTCTAATCATTTTTGTGTGTGTGTGTGTGTGTGTGCACGTGTGTGCGCATATGTGATCTTAAAATGAGACACCATGACAAAATGTTAACAAAATTTTCAATGGCAAGTATGCACACACGTTTCACTATTACAAAGCATCACAAGGCAACAAAATTTTAAACAACCACAGTCATCAGATAATGTTCTTTGTGAAGTAACAAACATACAAACTGCATTTATCATGACAAAATAAATTAAATCTGCACCTGTACATGCACGTAATGTAGTTTTGGCATTCTAAATAATCTCTTTTGCAACCAATTAGCCAACAAAAAAAAGAAGAAAAAATATATATACATAATATATACAAATATATGAATGTAAGTATAACACCAAATTTAAAGTGTCAGGACAAGCTGCTTCACAAACCGATCAACACGGGCAAAATGCTGGAAGAAGGAAGGGAAATGAGGGAAGAGAGAGAAAAGATAAAGAAGGAATCAGTACTCATAACAACTGATACCGAGCACTGATTCCCAATCTCAGATCTAATTAAACAAAAACATACCAAATCAAGACTGAAAAAGAACATATAAAAGAGGGGAGTTGAGGGGGATGCATTTTAGGAGAAATGCAATCAGCAAGTTCCTGGTTTACACTAGGCACACCTCTTAATGATCCCATCTCTGTGTGTCTTAAGTAAGAAGGACAAAATAAAAACAAAAAAAAAACAAACAAAAAACAATCAGGAAAGCTTAGTAATAGAGTATATACTCATACACAGCTATCATGATAAAAAAAAGAATATTAAAAAGTTACAACTACAAGACATGTTCACATCATTCAGACGCAAAAAGTTTCTTGTGTGTGTGTGTTGTTTTGTGCGTGTGTGTGTGTGTGTGTGTGTGTGTGTGTGTGTGTTTTCCCATACAGAAATGAAGGAAGTAATCATCCTAACCCAACCCCTTTGTTTTGGGAAACACACAGAGATGGGAAACACATAGAGTTGTCCTGATTTATATCCATCCAACTCGGAACCAATCTGCGAAAAAAACAAAACAAAAAAAACCATGACATGCATCCGAGATTCACTCCTGCACAAGCTGAAGGAAAAACAAGGCCTGAAAATAACAACAAAGCAGTATCAGGCATGAAGTGACAAGCTGCAACAAAACACACAACACACACTTCAGCACAGAAGGGAGACAACAGGAGGCAGCGTGCAAGGGGGAAGGGAAGTTACTGTGTTAAACCACTGAGGTTTTTTTTTTTTTTTTTTTTTTTTTTCGTCTAGCATTAATCACATACCAATCCCATGAGAACTGCTATCATTCCAAAGCATCTAGCTGTAGCATCTCCCAAATACATTTCAGAAAGAAATAAAAGAAAAACAGAATAAAAATCAGATCCCAACCACCATGTAAAGAACTCACAGAAGTGATACTGAACAGAAAAGCACTGTGTGATACTACTTTTGACTATCTCCTCCATCCGAACAAGACTCTAGATAGATTAAGGAACTGCAGGGCAAAAGAAGGTGGCGACCTCTTTGCTCCTGAATTCTACATTCTTAAACTTCTTCTATGTGTTTACACAAGAGACTACTTTGGCAATACAAGAACGTGGCAATGTTGAACATTAGTATCTTATTTTATCACATATACGTAAAACGTTTGTAATGTATTCCATGTTGAATTCAATGAATCCCCAAACAGAAGTCAATTTCTGTCTTGGTGGTAAATGTATTTGTGGAATGGCTTCTCAAATGTAACCAACCACATAAGATCAGCTCAAGATACTCTGACAATGACGGGGTATTGTGTATGTGGCCAGTAACAGCATGACAGAATGAAAAACGTTTGATGACAATGAGCTGAGGACAGCAGCACCACAGGACACAGTGGCACAGCTTACGTCTGGGTGTGAAGCATCATTCATGGTCTCCAATCAAGTCATCTTGTACAGCCATCGACATGCCAGGTTATTATTGTTTTGCTGCTTGAAGGTTGATGCCAGTGCAAAACAGAGAGAGATGGAGGTTGCTGTCTCTCAAGACTGCGCGTTGAGTGTCTGAGGACTGCGGGTTGGGTGTCAGAAGACTGCAGGTTGCCATGTCTCAAGACTGTGGGTTGCAGTGTCTCAATACTGAGGGTTGCCATGTGTCAGGACTGCCGGTTGCCATGTCCTTTCCCTGCCTCAGGACTGAGGGCTGCCATGTTGCCCTGCCTCAGGACTGAGAGTTGCCGTGTCGCTGCCAGTACCCAGTGATGGCAGAGGCCTGACCCTCTGACAGCTGGGCCATCTCCTCCTCCATCTGCGCCCTCAGCTTCTCCCTCAGGCGGTCCACGGCCTCCCGGTGGAACTTGTACATCTCGTTGGGATCCCTGGGCATGCGGGTCACGGTGGGGGACAGCCGGCCTGACCCCAGCGTCCCTGTGCTGTGTCTGCGACTGACCCGCTGACCCTCCCCTAGGGGCGCTGCTGCTCCAGCCTTTGCTTCTTCCTTGGTGAAGGAACTGGACCTGGGCGGGAAGTCCCCTGAAAGAGGGTCCTCGGCAGGCTCTTCCAGGAAGGACCCCCCCAGTGCTTCATCCTCCGGCTTGTGGAGAAGGGATGGATCCTGTTCCTGGGGGCTGAGGGGCTGCAGGAAGAAGGCCTGGGAGGCCTCAAACTTCTTGCTCAGACATGGGGTGCTGGCGTTCTGAGGCCCCGCCATCAGCACGGACTGCGGCTGAGACCTGCGCTGCTGTGGCTGGCCGGCCACCTGGGAGGACTGGAGATGGAAGATGTGCTGGTCCTTCTCCCTCAGCTCCTTCAACAGGCGGGCCTTCTCCTCCACTAAAGCCGCCTCCCTGTCCTGCAGCTTGCCCTCAATGGTGGACAGCTCTTCCTCCAGAAGGCGCTTCTGTCTCATCAGCTGTCGCTCTGTCTCGTCCTTCAGCAGCAGGATTTGTTCCAGGTGCCTCTTTTCTGCCTGGCAGTGGGCCAGTTCTGCCTGCCGCTGCTGCAGCAGGCGGTGACAGTGCTCCAGTTCACCGATCTTCATCGTCAGGTCCTCCTGCTGCTGCTGAAGGGCAGCCGCATCCACACTCTCCTTCCCCGCATTGCCAGACAACAGGCCCACCCCTGTGTCCCTCTCACAGATCAGATGCTGCAGCTCATCTCTCTGCTTTTGTAGCAACAGCAGCTGCCGCTCAAAGAGTGGCTGCCAGTCATCTGGTGGATGTTTTATGTTCTGAAGTTTCCCCTCCATTTCCAGAACAAGAGCTTCCTGCTCTCTGATGCGAAGCTGCAGACGCAGATTTTCTGTGGTCATACATTTGTTCTCATCCAGCAGTTTGACGACAATCTTCTTCAGCTGCTGAGGATCATCAGGGATGTCGTTCTGTGTCATCTCTGAAAAGTCCACCGTTGAGCTGGGTGAGCTTGAGTTTCTCAGTCCTAAGTGAGACACAGGCTCCCGATCCAGAGCCTCTTGGAACAGAGCACTCTCGTTGGCATACACAGCTTTGGTCTTTTTGATGTCCTTCCTCAGTCGACCCATCTCTTTAACAATGTCCATGTCTTGTCCAGGTCCTACTTCAGACTCTGGATCACTGCTGATGGCAATGCTTTCTTGAGACTCCATAGACCTGGAGGAGATGGTGTCTACTTTCCTTTCCTGGTACTCATAGCCCAGCAACTGGCTTCTGTTTCCTTCTCTGGATACTGCTCCATCCTGTCTGTCTGCACCGAGTGCCAGGCCTTTGCCACCGGAGCTGTGCCTGCTGGCAGTCGACGGCTTTTCTTGCTGAGACAGCTGAAGGAGTTTTGAAGTTTCTTTCAGTTCCTGGATGAGTTTTTCCTTCTCAAACAGAGCCTGGTGAAGGATGCTGACTTCCTGCTCCAGGTCACTGTCCTCCTTGATCTTCCTCTTCAGCTCCACCTGGCTCTGCTGCAGACACTGGTGCTGCTCCTGCAGCTCCTGGATGACCCCTTCCTTCTCCATCACCTCCTCCCTCAGGTCCTGCACCTCCTGCTCCAGGTCCTTGGCTGACTCTCGCAGGGCAGGGGGTGACCCCATGGCTGCCTGCTGCAAAGACATTGCTGTCATCTGCTCTTTCAGTTCCTCGATTAAACTATCTTTCTCCATGACAACCTGTTCCAGCTTGGATAACTGCCGTCTTAAGTCTGCTTCAATTCTGTGAGGGACAGTTTCTGATGGCCAGAAATGATCCGCTTTTTCGATCACGTCTTGCTCTCCATCAGCATACTCTGGATTCATCATCCCTTTTGGGCTCACCTCTCTCATCTCAGAAATGACGTGCTCCAGTGTCATGCTTTGTTCATGAAGCTGCTCCCTCAGGGACTGCCCTGACTGTGTTGCTTCCAGAAGTTCTTCCTGCAGAGCCTGGCATTTCTCCTCCAACACCTTGCAGTCAGCCTGCAGGGAGGTGTCTGCCTCTTTGAGACAGGCCAGCTCTTCAGACAGCAGACTGTTGTCCTTTTCCAGCTGGGCACACTTCTCTCTGGAACTTTCCAGGGCTTGGCTCTGGTCCTGCAGACACTTGTTCAATGTTTCTGCATCCTGCAAGTTGTCTTTCACCTGCTGCAGGTCAGCCTGAAGAATTTCACACCTGCTGTTGTGCGCTTCAGCTTGGTATTCTAACAGCCTGTTCCTGACCTGAATGGTCTGAGACTGGTTTTGTAACAACTTGCTGTTTTCTTCCAAGATACTGATTTTCTCGTGTAAGAATTCATTCTCACCCTTCAAAGTCTCTACCTTGTCCTCAAGACGTTTCACATCACTTTCTGTGAGAGTGTCACTGTCCTTCGGTGTCTTTGCTACTGAACACTCTGTGTCATGGAAATCAGCAGAACTGACCTGCACTGCACTTTGTGCATACTGGACACTGTGTCTTTCCTTCCCTTGTAAAATATTCAACTTTGCTTCCAGAGTCTTATAACCACTTTCTATGTCTTGAAGATGTTGAACGGTTTGCTTCATCTCTCTGCAATGTGTGTTGACTGCATGAATTTCCTTTGAGAGGCTGTTGTTTTCTTCACGGAGACTGGACAGACTTTGCTGGGAGAGAGCTAATTGTGCTTCCAAAGAACTACACACCTGCTGCATGTCACCTCTACTCTGTGCTATTTCCTGATAGTCTGACATGGCCTCAATCTTGTCTGCCATCAAGCTGCACTTCAGTTTCAATTCTTTCTCAGTTTCCTGTTGTGCACAAATATTCTTCAGCAAAGTCTCATTCTCCTCTTTGGCATCTTTGATTTGGGCACCGAGTAAGACACACTGCCCTTCAAGAGTTGCTTCTTGCTCCTGATGATTGACATTCTCTTCCTGCTGGGCCACAAGCAGAGCTTGCACATCTGAAATTTTCTGTGTCAGCTCTTCTTTCTCCTTCAACCAACTGTCCACCATCTTTTCCTGTGAGGAGTTTGGTGTCGGTTCTTCCACACAAGCTGCCTTCTCCGCTTGCAAACAACTCTCCCCTGTTTGCAAACCGATGCTGTGATGTGACTCTCTGGGTGGGTAACAGGTTTCACTGGTTTTGTCTTGTGGTTCTTGTTGCTGAGTACCCTGGGTGAGCTGCTTGGATTCCATCCCAGCCAGCTGTTGTGACAGGGTTCTGTTGCTGTTCTCCAGGTCCTCACACCTGGCCTGGAGGTGCACCTCTCTTTGCTGTAGCTGCCGGCGCTCTTGGCTGAAGAGCTGCTCATGACTGTTCATCTGTTTTTCCAAAAATACTTTTTCAGTCTCCGAGCTCAGCAAGCGGGACAGCAGCTGTGTTTCAGCCACGTGAATGTTTTCGTGTCCAGGCTCTGAGCCTACGCTGTTTTGTAAAGCCTCCCCCTGCAAGTTCCTGCCCCCAAACATCTGACTGAGGAAGTGGGAATCAAAGTCCTGCGTGTCACTAGCCACCCACCCCTCACCCCCTTCCTCCCTTCCCCTGCCCCCTGCATCTGGCCCGCTATCGCCCTGACCACCCTGACTACCCTCAGCCAAACGGGGTGTGGAGGGGATCCTGCAGATCTTGGACAGCCAATGGAACAGGTTATTGTAGCGATGCCTCACCTCCCTGCAGTCCTGCCGCAGACACCGCCCATCAAACACCTCCCACACACTGCCGGATCCCGTCAGGTCGCGCTCAAAGATCCCGGCGCCACCACTGCTGTTGCCGTGGGAAACGGCGGCCGAGGTGAGCTCCCACTCCAGGGGCAGGTCCTGACCCGACTGCTGCGACATCTCTTCCAGCTCCTCCAGGAAACGTTCACGCACACAGCTGCTGCTGCTCCCGTCATCGTCGTCGTCATCGTCGTCACTGCCCGCTGTGGGCGTGGACTGACTGGCCAGGTCCTCGGCAGGGCTTTGAACGCCACCTTCCCCGCTGATGCTGCTGGTGCCCACAGCTTGGGTCTGGGCAGCTGCCAATGGTGGCTCATGCACCAGCATCAGTTCTGCATGCTCTGCAGCTGTTGAGGGTCTGGGTGAGGACATGAGGGTGGACTGGGGAGACTGCCTGGAGCCCCCAGCCACCAGCGCCTGCAGTTCGTGCTGCATGGTGTTGCGCAGGCCCTGGGTCTGGGAGATGGCAATCTGCTGGAGCAGCACGTCACGCACTTCTGCCAGCTCCTGCAAAGGGCACAGCACATGTGACAACACAGGTTTCAACACACGCCTCACACTGCTTTGAAATCGCTTCAGGGAACAGACATGAATCAAATTAATGGCCAAGCATGCATCTCAAGTTTTCCAGGAACTAGCATAGCTTGAATATTCATTACATCATATCAATTAAGTGTCCAGAACCAAACTTGCCCTCCCTTTAGCAGTCACAGTATTCTTTCAGCTACTATGTGTTCTAATTCTCACTGTCATAATAACAACTGATGAAGGAACTTGCTAATGTGTAAATTATTTCTTCTGTCTTTTTCTGATATAAAATTTATGTTTGTATCGTTTTAAGTAAAGACATGAGATGGCATGAGTTATATATATGTATTTGTACATGATATGTGTGTGTGTGTGTGTGTGTGTGTGTGTGTTTGTGTGCATATGCAGACATTTTGTGTGTTTGCAAAATATGTGTGCAAAAATAACTGTTTTTGATTTTGTCACACCATAAGGACTAGCAGCAAAACACACAATTACTTATCTGAAGTGAAAATGGGATCAGAAGGTTAAATCCCAACTGAATATCAACAGAAGCTTCTGCAGAACGTTACCGATGTCAAAGTATATATAGATATATATGATAGTCAGTTGTGTCCGACTATTACCATCAGAACAGCAGAGGAGGCAACTGCTGTTCCGACTATTTGGGCTAGAATGTGATTATAGTGGAGAGTGCCTTGCCCAAGTACATCCCCACTCTCTCGGCCAAGAGGGTTTTAGGACAGTCGGCGTTGGGATGGTTCCCAAAGGCGAACTAGCCCAACAAGGCTGCAGCACTAAGAGCCAGTGCAATTTTGCCTCCTAGTTTGAGAGTCACAGTCCTTCACAAAAGACTAAGCTGTAAATGGTTTCCCATTGACTGAAGAAACCATTGATAATACAGCTCTCACTCTGCTGTTGGCCCAAATGTAAACTTATGTCAATATGTGATATAAGCCGAGTGTTGCTGTATATATATATATATATATATATATATATATATATATATATATATATATATACACCATAAGGCAAAATGCAGTAATTGAAAACACTGAAGAAAAACGAGAAAAACAAATGTTCACTAAATACTAAAAAACAAAAATGCAAGTATGCAAAGAAGATTGTGATGAATGACAGAAAAACTACCCGATGAACTAAAGTATAAGGAAACGATGGTGGTGACGTGATGAATGAAGACTCAAAGAGACTACTGCAGCGGCTACGGCAACTGTACACAGATCCCGTGATGCCGAGTGATGGAGGGGAGAGGCTACTGTACACAGATCCTGTGACACGGAGTGATGGAGTGGAGAGAAGACAAGAACAACCACTGAAAGGAGCCAGTACTTACAGCCGTGCAAATCCCATGAAGCTGAACACGCCACAAGGACTTTAGATGAGAATTTGGGATCTTTTGAAGCGTTCTCTTGTGCAGTTACTTCTATCGATCTATCTATAGATACAAGTGCCTTTCTATCTATCCATCCCTCTATCTTGGTCTAACCTATCCATTCAGATCTATCTACTTTTTTATTTTTTTATGCAGCTAGTACCTACTTTTTTTCTTTTCTAATCTATCTAGTATCTATCTGATATTTATCAATCTATCTATGTATCTATGCATCTATCTATCTATCCTAACAACAATATTGCCATTTGCTTTTCCTTGAAAATATTTGTAAATGATATGAACACATTGAAAGATTAACTGTTCCAAAGATTACCTTTAAAAAAGAAGAAAATTCCAAGACTGAAAGCAGGCTTTCCCCCCCCTCAAATGTTTTAATCTTCATTTTTCTTTTCTTCTGGAAACGTTACTGTGTGCTTGAACAGGACTTCTTACTTTAAATAAAAAACCAAACTGCTTTTAACATTTGTTGTTAAGTTTTCTCACTTCTTGTAAAGCTATTCATAATCTCTGTGCGTGCGTGCGTCCGTCTGTCTGTCTGTCTGTGTGGATGGGGGAGTTGGGGGGATGGGGTGAGAGCAGACAGAGAGAGAGAGAGAGAGAGAGAGAGAGAGAGAGAGAGAAGTAAATGGAGTATCTTTAATATTTTCAGTACTTTCAGTTTGCAACAGGTCTGCATGCATCTAGTATCTTCAGTGCTTTCAGTTTGCGATGTAAGGAGTTCTCACAAGTTTGTGCAAAAATATCAATATTGCACAGCATTCACTAACCAAGGTGTGTGATCACAGAAGATTTGCATAATTAAACAACAGACATTCTGTGGTGTTGTTTTTTTTCTTCACATTCTGTTATCTGCCCCCACCCACCCCACCAATGTCTGACCAGGACAGGAGGTAAGTCAACGTGCATACCTGATTTTCTTGATGCAGCTGTTTGACAATGTCCCCCAGCTGCCGGTCATCGTCAGTCAGGTCTGGCAGGTCCTGGGTGCTCTTGCTGTCTGTGGCAGTCGGCCCCATGGCTGTCCCCACATCACCATCACCCAGGTCCTGCTGCTGTCTCTTCTCCATGCTCTTCCTCATCTTCCTCACGGCGTCCACGAACGACGCCTGGGTGTCCCGTTTCATGTGCTTGATGCGCTGCTGGCACTGATGCTCCGTCTGACGCTTGAACTCCTCAAACTTGGTCTCGTAAGTGTGTCGCAGTTCCACTTCCTGCGAGCGCATCTTCAGCACCCACTCTTCTTCCAGCTGGTCCTGCAATCCCTTCAGCTTACGGGCAACCTCCGCCTCCACGTCAGGCTGCTGATCCTCTGGAACAGACCTCTCTCCGCCCGACACTTCGATCACGGCGTCAGCTGACTGTAGCTGATCCGACTCTTGGCTGGACACAGCCGGTGCAAGACTGTCCATGGGCAGGAGGTCTGTCTGTGATGAAGAGCTGACCATCTCTGCTGACTGATTGTATGTGTGGGTACCAGGGAGGACAGCAATGGGGTGGGGCAGAAAGCTGGGGTTGGGAGCGGAAGTGGCTAAGTGGGTGCTGGGAGACACAGGGACAGATTCTGGCTGGAAGCTGTCCTCCACAGAGTCTGGCCTCAGTTCACCTGCAAACTGAAATCTTCCTTCTTCCATGGATGTCACCGTCCCTTCCTCTGGCTCAAAGCGTCCTGATGCTTCCTGGACACTGTCTTTAGCCGGTGACGGCCTCTTCAGCTTTATAACCACCATGTTCTGCTCAACTGCATCTTCAAAATAACTTTCAGACGGGACAGATTTAGTTCTTGTCTTTGGACTCTTGCTGGGCTCAGATTCTTCCACAAAATAATCACCACCAGCCTTGGGTCCAACAGCCAAGTCCAAGTATTCCAGAGAGTCAGGTTCAGGTTCAAAACCACCCTCTGTTGCAAAACTAACTCCTTTATCCCTCTCTGTTCTGTCAACATCATTCGAATCCATTCTTCGCATTTGAATATCATGCAACTGCACATTTATGTTTTTAACTTGCTGCTGAATCCCACTTGTGCTTCCGTTGTCTTCTGGAGACAGAGGTATTCTGGTCATGCTTGCTGCATCATGAGCTGGAAGAGTTTGGAGAGATGAACTGTTCTCAGCCATAAGCTGTTCCTTCTTCTCTTCAAGATGGCGGCACATCATTTGCGATTCCTGCAGCAAGTGTTTCTCTTTCTCCAGATCTTCTCTCAAAGTTTCAATGTAAGTATCCTTATCCTGTCTGTCTAAGGTCAGCGTGTTTATCTCCTCTGTGAGTTCTGCAATTCTTGTCTGGCATGATGCCTGTGTTTCTTTCAGCTTCCGCTTCAGAACAGTCACACTGGATGCTGCTCCAACCAGCTCTTCCTGCAGTCGCGTGATTTCCTCCTGCAGGATGCGGCACTGCGGGTCCTGTGCCGACTGTGCGGCATTCTCCATGTGCAGCTGTAGGACGCTGGAGTAGTTCTCCGCCTGTCGGCATTTCTCCTGGACCTCAGCCACCTGCTGGCCGTGTTCACGCTTCTGGGCTTCCAACTCCTGGCGGTGTGTGTTCTGCAGGGCCTTCAGCTGGCTCTGGTACATCTCCACGTCTCCCTTCAGCCGCTGGGTCACCTCCTGCAGGTGGGCCACGTCACACTGGTGAGACTCCTTCAAGGACACAATGCTGTCGTCTGACATCTGGGAGGACTGGGCCAGCGAGTCCTGCAGATCGGACAGCTGTATGTCCTGGCTGCGGGACAGAGCCTCCAGCTCCTGCACTCTGTGCTGCAGGGCCTGCACCTCCCCGCTGTGGTCCTGCTCCATCCCCCACAGGGACTGACGCACACGCTCCAGCTCCGAGGTGGCCAGGACACACTTGTTCTCCAGGTCAAACACCTGGTTCTCAAGCGCCTTCTGGGTCTCCTGCAGCTCCATCTGGTGGTCCTTTCTCATCTCATCCAGCTGCCTCTTCAAGCGGCTGATGTCCATTTCATACATCCTGGCCTGTTCGTAGGCCTCAGACAGCTGCTGGTCAAACACCTTCTCTCGTTCTGCTCTCTCCCTCTCATTCTTGCTGCCGGCATCCGCCAAAACAGCGTCTTGCTTCGCAAAGGCTTTTTCCAGACTCTGATAGTTTTCTTCCATAGAGGACAGCTGGAGTTCACACGAGTGCTTCAGATCAGCCATTTCTTTCTCATGAGAGTCACTCATCTTGGCCACCTGTTCCTTCAGACGACAGGACTCTGATTCAGCAGCCTGCATAGTCAACTCCAGTTCAGCCAGGTGGCTGTCATACTTGTCCTTCAGCTTGTCTTTCTCCATGCTGATGTTGTCACACTGCCTCTCCAGGCGTTGGGATTCTAGGTCTGCTGCTGCCAGGCGGTCTTCCAGCTCAGACAGCTGGGCTTCATACATCTCCCTCAGCTGGCCCTGGTCACGGTCCACGCTCTGCGAGGCCTCCACCAGACGACCCTGAAGCTGCTGGATGGTGGTGTCTCTATCGGCCGCCCTCTGTGTCATGTCCTCCATGCAGCTGTCAAAGTTGCTCTTCAGCATCTCCTTCTCCTCCACAGCATGCTCCAACTGCTGCTTCACTGCCAACAGATCTTCTTTGGCTGTGATCAACCTGGATTCCTTCTGCTCCATTTCCGACTGAGCGGCAGCAAGTTCCTCTTGTAACGATTCAAGCTGCTGTGTGAGCTGTGTCTGGGAGTCTCTCAGCTGTGACTGAACAGTCTGCAGCTCGCCATCCTTGGCTGCTAGCTCTAACTGCACATGTTCAATCTGTGATGAAAGGTCCATCTGCAGAGTGTGCGTTTGTTGCTGAAGTCTGCTGCTCTCTGTTTTCAGTCTTTCCTGTTCTTCCACAGAATCTTTCAATGAGCGTTGAAGACTCTCGATCTGTGAGGTACAGGATTCCAGCTGTTGCTGCAGTGCTGTGTTCTGTTCAGCCAGCAGTGATCTCTCCTTTCCACACTCTGACAACTGAAGGTCTCTGTCCTCACCAAGCTGCTGGATCTCCTTGTGTAGTGCTGCCACTTCTTCATCACACTGTTTCTGCATTGCCTCCACACTGGATTCCAGACTTTGGATTTTAACCAGCAGCTGTTCTTTCTCTTTACCTAAGACATCATTTGAAGCTGTCAGAGAATCCAGTTCATCCTTGTACTTACTGCCTTCTTCTTTGAAGCTGCCCAGTTCATTTTCTTGAATCTGCAGCGATGCCCTGCTAGTCTCCAGTTCCTCTTTTAGCTTTGTGACTTCCTCATCCTGAGATTCTAGTCTGGATGCTGTGGCCCTCAGCTGACTCTGCAGGTCATCCAGTTGTTTCTGCAGCTGGTGAACAGTCTCCTCAGCATCGTTCCTCACTTCCTCCAGCTGGTGGTTCAGAGTGTTGTTCTCAGCCACCATCTCCTCCTGCTTCACCCTGAACATGTCAGCCTGGGCAGCCAGCCTGGATGTGATCACCTCCTTCTCTTCCTGGGCGCTGACCAGTTCCTGCTCCAGGTCATGGACCTGGCCACGCAATCCTTCCACTGTCCCCTCCCTGTCCTGGGATAACTCAAGGCATGTGCTCTCTGCCTGCACTAACTTCTCCTTCAGGCTGTCCACTTCATCTCGTAAGTTTTTGTTGCTGTTTTCTTTTGAGATGCCAGCCTGCTCCATGTCCCGTAGTTCTTGTTTCACCGCTTCAGTTTCTTTCACTTTTTCTCTCAATTTCTGCTGTGCTTTACGCAGCTCACAGCTGAATTCTGCCTCTCTGGACAGTAGCTGATCTTGGAAAGTGTTGAACTCTGAGTGAAGAACGTCAAATTTCTGACTCTGTTCCAGCAGTTCTGCTTTCAAATTCTTGTTCTCTTTGATATAAGCTGAGGAACAAGACTGCAGTTCTTCATGAAGCTGTTCATTTTCTGCCAAAAGAATATTGTATTCCTGTTGTTTAACTTGAAGCTGATCCTGAAGATGTGTGCATTTTTCAGTGACAGCTGTCTGCTGACTGCAGAGTTTCTCTTTTTCATACAACAAAGTCTGGTATTGCTCATTACTGTGGTCCAACTTCTGCTGTACTTGTTTCAGCTGCTGACAGTTTTCATCCTTCACCACTTCCAGCACAGACACAATTTCCTCCTTTTCCTCCTTGGCTTGCTTCATTCTTTCTGTCATTTCTTCAATCTGTCTGCTGTGTTTCTCCTTTTCAGCATCTCCGTCATCTTTGAGAGAGGAGAGTTCCATCAACAATGTCTCTTTTTCAGCTTTTAGTTCATCCAACTTTGCTGACATCTTCTCCAGTTCCTCAGTGATTTTCAATATCTCTTGGAGTTTGCTACCTTCAGCAGAAGCCAGCGACGCTTCCGTTTCTTCTTTCTCTGTCACTGCCCTTTTCATTTCGGCACACTTCTCTTCCAGTCTGCACCTCAGCTCCTCGTGCTGACAGACCAGCTGCTCCTGTTCCATCAGCGCAGTCTGATGCTGCTTCCGGGCTTCTGCCAGCTGCTGATGCAAATGCTCCAAGTCTTCCGAGAGTCTGGAGTTCTGCAAGCCCACCTCTTCTGCGGTGGAATCCAGTTTGTCCCTCAGCTTCTCAAGCTGTTGGTCTCTCTCCTCAAGGTCTTCCTTCAGCTGCGACAGTGACTTCTCTTTTTCTTCTAAAACCTCCTCAAGTTGAAATAGTGATGTCTGTTTGTTTTCAATCTGTTCCTGAATCTGCGACAGGCTTTTCTCTTTCTCAGACAGCTGATCGTGGAGTACTCTGACTGTGCCGCTGTTCTCCTCAGCTTGAGCCTCTAACTGTTCCTGAAGCTGTGACACACAGCTGTCCTTTTCCTGCAGTTGTTCCTGCAGCTGTGAAATAGAACTGTCCTGTGCCTGCAGTTGTTCCTGAAGCTGTGAAATGGAACTGTCCTTTTCCTGCAGTTGTTCCTGAAGCTGTGAAATGGAACTGTCCTTTTCCTGCAGTTGTTCCTGAAGCTGTGAAATGGAACTGTCCTTTTCCTGCAGTTCTTCCTGCAGCTGTGAAATGATGTTCCTGAAGCTGTGAAATGGAACTGTCCTTTTCCTGCAGTTGTTCCTGAAGCTGTAAAATGGAACTGTCCTTTTCCTGCAGTTGTTCCTGAAGCTGTAAAATGGAACCATCCTTTTCGTGCAGTTCTTCTTGCAGCTGTGAAATGGAACTGTCCTTTTCCTGCAGCTGTTCCTGAAGTTGTGAAATGGAACTATCTTTTTCCTGCAGTTGTTCCTGAAGTTGTGAAATGGAACTGTCCTTTTCCTGCAGTTGTTCCTGAAGTTGTGAAATGGAACTATCCTTTTCCTGAAGTTGTTCCTGAAGCTGTGACACAGAGCTGTCATTTTCCTGCAGTTGTTCCTGCAGTTTTGAAATGGAGCTGTCCTTTTCCTGCAGTTGTTCCTGAAGATGTGAAATAGAACTGTCCTTTTCCTGCAGTTGTTCCTGCAGCTGTGAAATGGAGCTGTCCTTTTCCTTCAACTGTGAAACAGAACTGTCCTTTTCGTGCAGTTGTTCCTGCAGCAATGAAATGGAACTGTCCTTTTCCTGCAGTTGCTCCTGCAGTTTTGAAATGGAACTGTCCTTTTCCTGCAGTTTTGAAATGGAACTGTCCTTTTCCTGCAGTTGTTCCTCCAGCTGAGAAATGGAACTGTCCTTTTCGTGCAGTTGTTCCTGCAGCTGAGAAATGGAACTGTCCTTTTCCAGCAGTTGTTCCTGAAGTTGTGAAATGGAACTGTCCTTTTCCTGCAGTTGTTCCTGCATCTGAGAAATGGAACTGTCCTTTTCATGCAGTTGTTCCTGCATCTGAGAAATGGAACTGTCCTTTTCGTGCAGTTGTTCCTGCAGCTGAGAAATGGAACTGTCCTTTTCCTTCAACTGGTCCTGTAGCTGCGACAGACAGCTGTCCTTTTCCAGGAACTGTCCCTGCATGTGTGACTGAGCACTGTCTCTTTCCTCCAGCCGCACCTGGAGCTGTGACAGACAGGTCTCTTTACCCTGGAGTTCTTCCTGAAGCTGTGACAGACATTGTGTTTTCTCCTTCAGCCGTTCCTGCAACTTCGATTCTGTCTGTCTGTGTTCCTCACTCTTGGCGTTCAACTGCCCCTGCAGCTCCTTCATCAGATCTTCACTGGCCGCCAGCTGTAGCTTGAGGGCGCCAGTCTCCTTGGACAGCACGTCCATTTTGTCCTGCAGCTCAATGTTGGCCAGCTCCGACTCCTTCAAGGCTTCCTTGTACTCCGTCACCTCTGTGAAGAGGGAGTTGACCCGGGACTCCATGCGTCTGTGCAGTGTGTCAGAGTGCAGGGTCTGCTGCTCCGTCACCTGCTCCTGTTGCTGTACCAGGAACGCTAGCCTCTGCTTTTCCTCGCTGACCGACTGCAGCTGGCTGGTCAGCGCTTCCATCTGGGCGTCCCTTTCCTGGACAGCCGCCATCCATTTGGCGACTTCACACTGCAGCTGTTCTGTCTCCACTGCCGTGTCGGTTCCATCCTTCTGTTCTTCGCTCCTTGGTCTTTCCAGGATGTTGGGAGTGGCCTGCGATGCGGTCTGCACCTCAGACTGGATATGGTTGCTTCTCTCCACTATGTCAGAGTACTGTGTCAAGAGATATGTGAAAGAGGCCTGTAGCTGCTTCAGCTGATCGGTCACATCACCGTCTGAGCTGAACACACCACAGTTGTTAGCGTCCTGACCCATCCTGCTGCTCAGGGCACCCGGAGGACTGAACTGTAAGCATTCCCTGAAAGAGCAAACCTGCTCCTGCACTCTCGCCATCTGCTGTCTGTAGCGGCTGTTTTCATCTCTCAGCTCCTGCACTTGCTGCTGCCAGCTGAGAACAGTCTGTGTTGCTTCACTCTGCTGCTGTTGGTACTGGCTGTGCAAGTCATCCAGCTGGTCCTGCAGTGACTGGAGCTGCTGTCTGCTGGCGGCCAGTTCATCTTCCTTGTGCTTCAACTGCTCTTGGAGAGATAGCACTTCTCCCTGCTGAGAGTTGATGACATTTTTCAGATTGTGCAGATCTGTTTGTGGTGGCTCGGAACTTTGACCCAGTGACAGCTGAAGCTGGTGGACCTGCAGTCTGTGCTGTTCATTCAGCTCCACTATCTGCTGCTCCAACTGTGCGACCCTCTCACCGGCTTCCTCAGCGTGGAAGTGGGACTGTGCCTGAATCAGCATGGAGCCTTCCTGCACCTGCTGCTCCAGGTCAGACATCTTCCTCAGGGCGTCATCCCTGACAGCAGCCAGCTGACACAGCTCATCCTCCAGGCCCACGATCTTCTCCAGGGCCAGCTCTTTCTCACTGACCAGGGCCTGGCAGGTACTCTCCGAGACCTGCAGCTGCTGCCGCAGTTCTGACACAGACTGCAGGGAGTGGGCGTGCTCAGAGCCCAGTCTCTCCAGCTCCAGCTCCAAAGTGGCCACTCTGGCTGCCTGGGTCTGGGCGGCACTCACACCGTCACCCCCATCCACCGCCTGCTGCTGGAGTGTGTGCACCATGTGCTGCAGCTGCGCCTCCCTGTGCTGGAGGGAGGTGAGCTCCGTGGTCCTGAGGGACAAGGTGTGGGACAGGTGCTGCAGCAGGTTGTTCTTCTCCGTCACCTTGTCCTGCAGGGCCAGGATCTGGCCTCTGGCATCCTGCAGGGCCTGCACCCACATCTGGCACATGGACACCTGCTGCTCCACCCTCTCCCCAGCCTGCGCAACACGCCACACATCATGTTACAGTCAACAACACACACCACACATCATGTTACAGTCAACAATGCAAGCTATACCTGTCAACACACACACCACACATCAGTTACAGTCAACAACGCAAGCTATACCTGTCAACACACACACCACACATCAGTTACAGTCAGCAATGCAAGCTATACCTGTCAATCAGTTACAGTCAACAATGCAAGCTATACCTGTCAATCAGTTACAGTCAACAATGCAAGCTATACCTGTCAACGCATACACCACACATCAGTTACAGTCAACAACATACACCACACATCAGTTACAGTCAATAATGCAAGCTATACCTGTCAACACACACACCACACATCAGTTACAGTCAAAAATGCAAGCTATACCTGTCAAGACACACACCACACATTAGTTACAGTCAACAATGCAAGCTATACCTATCAACACACACACCACACATTAGTTACAGTCAACAACACAAGCTATACCTGTCAACACACACACCACACATCATGTTACCATCAACAACACACACCATACATCAGTTACAGTCAACAACACACACCACACATCTTGTTACAGTCAACAACACACACCACACATCATGTTACAGTCAAAAACACACACCACACATCATGTTACAGTCAAAAACACACACCACTTATCATGTTACCGTCAACAAGATACACCACACATCAGTTACAGTTAACAACACACACATCAGTCACAGTCAACAACACACACCACACATCACATTACAGTCAACAACACACACCACACATCACGTTACAGTCAACAACACACACCACACATCAAGCTATACCTGTCAACACACACACACATCACACATCAGTTACAGTCAACAATGCAAGCTATACCTGTCAACACACACACCACACATCAGTTAAAGTCAACAACGCAAGCTGTACCTGTCAACACACACACCACACATCAGTTAGTCAACAACGCACGCTATACCTGTCAACACACACACCACACATCATGTTACAGTCAACAACACACACCATACATCAGTTACAGTCAACAACACACACCACACATGTTACAGCCAACAACACACACCACTTATCATGTTACCATCAACAAGATACACCACACATCAGTTACAGTTAACAACACACACATCAGTCACAGTCAACAACACACACCACACATCACATTACAGTCAACAACACACACCACACATCACGTTACAGTCAACAACACACACCACACATCACGTTACAGTCAACAACACACACCACACATCATGTTACAGTCAACAACACACGCCACACATCATGTTACAGTCAACAATGCAAGCTATACCTGTCAACACACACACCACACATCAGTTACAGTCAACACCACACACCACACATCAGTTACAGTCAACAACGCAAGCTATACCTGTCAACACACACATCAGTTACAGTCAACAACGCAAGCTATACCTGTCAACACACACATCAGTTACAGTCAACAACGCAAGCTATACCTGTCAACACACACATCAGTTACAGTCAACAACACAAGCTATACCTGTCAACACACACACCACACATCAGTTACAGTCAACAATGCAAGCTATACCTGTCAACACACACACCACACATCAGTTACAGTCAACAATGCAAGCTATACCTGTCAACACACACACACATCACACATCAGTTACAGTCAACAACGCAAGCTATACCTGTCAACACACACACCACACATCAGTTAAAGTCAACAACGCAAGCTATACCTGTCAACACACACACCACACATCAGTTACAGTCAACAATGCAAGCTATACCTGTCAACACACACACCACACATCAGTTACAGTCAACAACACAGGCTATACCTGTCACAGAAAAAGAGTGTATTATACACACGTCGCCACATTCAACTGCATAAGCTATATATGCAACAAAAAAATGATGTGTACAACATACACCTCACAGTCACAACCAACAACACAAACTGTTATCTGTCACAAAAAATGTATGTGCAAACACACACACACACACACACACACACACACACACACACATTACAGTCAACAACACAACTATACCAGTCACAAAAATGGTATGGACAACACACATCACAGCACAGTCACAGTCAACAGCATTCACAACACATGTCACAGAAATGGTGTTCACGACACACACAACACACACCACAAATTGTACATGTAACATAAATGGTGTATACACACACACACACACACACACGTTTTCTCTCTAAAAGGAGGAGTCAGTTTGACATGGTACAGTATATGACACCAAACAAACTGTTGTTTTACTCCAGTAGATGATTTTGTCAAATGCTTGATGCAAAATATAATTTTCTTTTCCCAAATCCTGCCTGGTCCACAGGTAATGAAAGAAACGAACACAACAAACCACTGTACCAGATCAGTGTTACTAAAATAAAACTGTTGTTTCAGGGAGCTCTTTGTGTCAGCTATTTCCTGTGCTTGTAAGCAAAGATTAACTCATTCAGCCCAGAGCAGAAGCAGTGCCCTGGCATCAAAATTTGTTTCATCAAAAAGGCAAACACGTGTCTACAAGTGCACAAAACTGCAAACAAAGGACATTAACTTCCACAGCATTTCTGGCTGTGTCCCCACGTGTCAATGTGGAGGAAGAAAAAAAAAAACCGGTTGATTTCAGTATATTTTCTTCTTTTTTCCTACAACGGTATGGCAGGGGAACCTGCTGTGGCTGTTAAATCCCCTGAGTTGAACGAGTTAACATACAAAACGTCCAAATTCTGTAGAAAAATCCACTCTGATAGGAAAACAAATAAAACTACAGGCAGAAAAAAAGAAGAAAAAAAAAAGAAAATAGGTAGCACTCTTAGTGTAGCGACGTGCTCTCCCCTGGGGAGAGCAGCCACACTCACGACCCCCGGCCTCTGACCTGTGTGAGCTGCTGCTGCAGCAGGACCACTTGCTGCGACAGGTGCTGCGTCTCCTCAGCGTAGTCGACAGGGTCCTGCGCTCCGTTCACCTTGGCCAGTGCTGCCCCCTGCAGGTGGGCCGTCAGCTGCCGGATGATCTTGTCACGCTGCACCAGAGCTTCCTCAAGCTCCGACACCTGATCACACACACACACACACACACACACACACACACACACACACACACACAACTTGTCAGCAAAAAACAACAGCCAAAAATATCAAATTGTATTGTTTTGTATTGTATTGTATTGTATTGTGTTACTCTTTCTGTCACAAAACAAGGAGAAAACAATACTCAAAGCCAGACAAAAAATACATAAAAAAGACCATGCAGGCAAATAACACTGTAGAATGGACAGCTAGTGCCAGCCCATCCCAGTAGTTAAAATCTTTTCTTTTTCTTTTTTGTTGTTGCTGCCCCGTCACCTGCACCATTTCAGTGGCAGTGCCCCCACACCGCTCATTCCCAGTCCCCCATACACAGCCACCCTCTGGTTCATCTGTCACACTCCCAGCATCGGTAGTCCACAGGGAACTATTGATGTTAGGTCACCAGGAGGCCACACACCAGAGGAGACCCTGAACTGCTGTTGAGTCACTTTGGTGGTGTTCAGTGGTGCCTGTTTTGATTTTACGTACTTTGGACACCACCTACTAAGCCCCCTACTAACGACAATAATGGCTTAATCGTGGAGCCAGACTGAGTGAGTGTCCCTCCCAGAGTGGAGACCACCACCACGACCTTCCAACAACAAACCCCCATGAATCTGCCGACACTGAAGACACTGACAGGACTCACCCCAAGCACAGAAGTGAAGGGGTATTGAAACTGAGGTCACCATAAGAGCAGGGCATAAAAGACCACAGACTTTGGGACTGTTTTGTTTATACTGATGATGATATCGGGGAGGAGGATGACAATGACAATGTTGCTATGGAGATCCACTTGGTTTGGGACTACATGACAAGGCTGTACTCTACGCTTTCTGTCAAAATGATATCCCGACGTCAACAAGGCCCGAGAGATACAGACACTTGCAGTGTTAGTCAGGTAATTAGAGCAACACACCCAGAGACGCATCCGTGAAGTGGATGATACTCGACTGTGTGGTCCCAGTCTCCCCATTTAAGCCCACAGCACACTCAACTCTGGTTAGGAGCCGGCCGCGGGCTGAAAAACCCACCGCAAATTCAAACCCACATCCTCCCAGCTGTCAGTCCGCGACGCTAACCCTTTCGCCACGGCGGCTGGTAGTAGTTAAAATCTTACTACCTAATTGCCAGAGCAAAACAGCACAGATACTACATCACAGACTGCGGAAAACAAAAAAAAAAGTGCCAAAGCTTGCTCAAAAAAAGAAAGGGGAATGGACTGGGAAGACAGAAAAAAAGACAACAGTGAAGGAAGAAAAAAGGCAGAAATAAAGTGAGAAACAAAAAAGAGGAAATTTCTACTAGTGGATTTCAGAAGGCAGGGATGCCATTAAAACTGGAAGACCCCCGATATTCCATGGGGGAAAGGCAACCTGTTGCAAGGGCAGACTTGAAAGAACTGAGTGCAATGGTTTGGCACAGTGAAAGATGGAGCTTATTCCAAGTGTAAGGTCCAGAGACAGAAACAAAGCTAAAAGAGAGACTAAAGTGAAGGTGTTTCAGGAAGTCAACCCTATTCTGTGAGGCCAGCCATGCTGCAATGATGTGCAAGATGAACAGAACCATGTCAGCGGTGGATCTACACACGTACACACAACATGTCAGGCATGCTTTTCAGTAACATTAAAGAAAAAATTGGTTTTGTTCTTTACCGCCCCCACCCCCCACCCCCTTTTTTTTTTTTATCTGAAAACTACAACTCATTCATTCCTTCAAGTCACTAAGACAAACATTCATGCACTGTGAGTGTGTTTTTGTTGCAGCATGACTGCCAGGCCTTTTATTTGTGTAGAACATTTACAGTCTACAAAGAGCCAAGTAATTCTTTCAGCATTCCAACTGAAGCTGGAGGTTTGTAGAGGGTCTGTTTCCCAACTCTGAACTTGTGTGTCCACAGGCTGCCATTTGGTCACCACGGTCCTGTGTCCCTTGACCATGTGGTTACCACAGTCCTGTGTCCCTTGACCATGTGGTTACCAGTCCTGTGTTCCTTCACCATGTGGTTACCAGTCCTGTCTTCCTTCACCATGTGGTTACCACAGTCCCTTGTCCCTTGACCATGTGATTACCGCAGTCCTGTGTCCCTTGACCATGTGGTCACCACAGTCCTGTGTCCCTTGACCATGTGGTTACCACAGTCCTGTGTCCCTTGACCATGTGGTTACCACAGTCCTGTGTCCCTTGACCATGTGGTCACCACAGTCCTGTGTTCCTTGACCATGTGTTCACCACTGTCCTGTGTTCCTTCACCATGTGGTCACCACAGTCCTGTGTCCCTTGACCATGTGGTCACCACAGTCCTGTGTCCCTTGACCATATGGTTACCACAGTCCTGTGTCCCTTGACCATGTGGTCACCACAGTCCTGTGTCCCTTGACCATGTGGTCACCACTGTCCTGTGTCCCTTGACCATGTGGTCACCATAGTCCTGTGTTCCTTGACCATGTGGTCACCATAGTCCTGTGTTCCTTCACCATGTGGTTACCACAGTCCTGTGTTCCTTGACCATATGGTTACCACAGTCCTGTGTCCCTTGACCATGTGGTTACCAGTCCTGTGTCCCTTGACCATGTGGTCACCTCAGTCCTGTGTCCCTTGACCATGTGGTTACCAGTCCTGTGTCCCTTGACCATGTGGTTACCACAGTCCTGTGTCCCTTGACCATGTGGTTACCACAGTCCTGTGTCCCTTGACCATGTGGTTACCACAGTCCTGTGTCCATTCACCATGTGGTTACCACAGTCCTGTGTCCCTTGACCATGTGGTCACCACAGTCCTGTGTCCCTTGACCATGTGGTTACCAGTCCTGTGTCCACTGACCATGGGATAGAAAAGGTTAAAGATTCCACGGCCTTATACTGTCAAAGGGGCAGTGACTTCAGTTTGAATTCAAAGGGGGCAGTGAATTCAGTGAAAGGGGCAGTGAATTCAGTCAAAGGGGCAGTGAATTCAGTCAAAGCGGCAGTGAATTCATATCCACTGTGTGTGGCATTCAGCCTCTCCTCTCTTTTCGCCAGGTACCCATTCACACCTGGGTGGAGTGAAGAAAATCAAAGTACCTTTCCATAGGATATAACACATTTCCTAAACAGAGCCTTGAAACCCGATCACTGTTGAACACTTGTTCATAAGTCCAACGCCTCACCCATACAACAACAGAACCTATACCTCGAAGGTGATATCAAGATATAAATGAACTGTGGATTCTACACAAAAAAACACAAATACTTACCGATCCTTTGAAACTGCTCTGCATCTCTCCTTCCTCCACTCCTCCATCTGTCACCTGAAAACAGCCGACTTAGTCACAATAAAGCAACAACATGAATTCCATCTGTGATCTCAAAATGCTCAGTCACAATACAGTAACATGAATTCCACCTGTGATCTCAAAATACTCAGTCACAATACAGTAACATGAATTCCATCTGTGATCTCAAAATACTCAGTCACAATATTGTAACATGAATTCCATCTGTGATCTCAAAATGCTCAGTCACAATACAGTAACATGAATTCCACCTGTGTTCTCAAAATACTCAGTCACAATACAGTAACATGAATTCCATCTGTGTTCTCAAAATACTCAGTCACAAAACAGTAACATGAATTCCATCTGTGTTCTCAAAATACTCAGTCACAAAACAGTAACATGAATTCCATCTGTGTTCTCAAAATACTCAGTCACAATACAATAACATGAATTCCATCTGTGTTCTCAAAATACTCAGTCACAAAACAGTAACATGAATTCCACCTGTGTTCTCAAAATACTCAGTCACAATACAGTAACATGAATTCCATCTGTGTTCTCAAAATACTCAGTCACAAAACAGTAACATGAATTCCACCTGTGTTCTCAAAATACTCAGTCACAATACAATAACATGAATTCCATCTGTGATCTGAAAACACCCAGTCACAATACAGCAACATAAATTCCATCAGTGACCTCAAAATACCTAGTCACAATACAGTAACATAAATTCCATCAGTGACCTCAAAATACCTAGTAACAAGAACAGCAACATAAATTCCATCAGTGACCTCAAAATACCTAGTCACAATACAGTAACATAAATTCCATCAGTGACCTCAAAATACCTAGTCACAAGTACAGCAACATAAATTCCATCAGTGACCTCAAAATACCTAGTCACAATACAGTAACATAAATTCTATCTGTGATGTAAAAAAAAACTCAGTCACAATACTGTAACATGAATTCCATCTCTGATCTGAAAAAAAGTACATTCCACGATATTGTAACATGAATTCCATCGGTCTTCTGAAAATACCCATTCACAATACAGTAACATAATTCAATCTGTGATCTAAAAATAGTTGCCACTGAGTGCTCACCATCTGTATCCCATGTCATTCAGTCAAGCTTCTGTCATGTGCACAAACACACACACACACACACACACACACACGTGTATCAGAGTGGATTTTACTACAACATTTTGCCAGGGACAACTGTTTTTGCCATGAGTTCTTTTATGTGCACTATGGTCATGCTGCACAATGGACCTCTGTTTATCATCTAATCTGGATGACTAGCATCCAGACCACCGCTGAAGGTCTAGCACAGGGAGAGAAAATTCTGGCGAGAGTGGGATTTGATCCTATGCCTTCAGATTCTCTGGCTTCCTAGGCAGACATGTTACCGCTGGACCAGCTCTGCACTTTACCTTGTGTGCTTTGTCCACCATCTGAACCTCTAGCACCATGCGGTCCAGAGCCAGCTGCTTCCCTTCCACCGCCTCCTCCAGCTCTGCTATCCTCTGTGTGGCGGCAGCAAGCTTGTTCTGGTAGTGCAGTGATGTCTGAACGTCCGATTCCTGCAGGGGACCCACCAAAAATGTGAACACATGGAACTGGTCATGATATTGAACATAACCTGCATGATATAAGGACTGATGCCACTATTCAGTCATAAATTAATACCTAGTTGACAGTGAAAAATTATCTATGGACCAGAATAGACCTACATTAACAGATTCAACAACTTACAAGGTAACGTAATGACAAAGGACTAATCCTCAGATATCAATATCTAGTTGACTGTAAAATGTAAAGATTTATGAACCACAGTGAACCTATGTTATAGATCACTTTTTTGTTGCAACAGACAAGTGTTCCTTTCAGTAAAATTCTGGCCACTCTCCCCATAGGCAGTGCATCACCACAGTGTACAATGCTGAGCTGACTTTGTGTTTGCTTGCTAAAATAAAATTGCTTGCTCTGGCTCAGTAACGGCAACAACCAAGAAATTCCTTGATCAGATTCAATCCCACTACTGCCTTAACTGTGACCTCACTGCCAAATGCAACAGCCACGGTTGCCTTCACACAGCCCACCACTTACAAATTTCAATCATCTCTAAATCCATATAATTCCTGATAAATCTAAGGAACTATTTATCTGTTCGAATTTGTGTTGAAAATCTAACAGGCATAGAAGAACTGAGCTTGATAGGAGACATTTATATGGATTTCCTGAGGTGCTGACAAAGACACAGATATATAAAACAAACCCTGTAATAGGAAATTTTCTATCTAAAATTACGTTTAAATAACATACTTAACCGTGACCCAACCAGTGCAGACTCCGGCAGGGGTCTGACATTCCTGTCCTGTGCAAACTACTATCCGCCTATGCAGAGAAAAAGAGAGCAACTATGGCCGATAACCTCCCGGAAGTAGGTAACCTCCCCTTTAAAATGAAAATGAAAATAAAAATATGATAGTACATGGTGATGGATAGCAAACGTAAGAGAAGAGATAGCTCCAGGAGAACACATCAATGCCTGACATACTCTGACAGGTGACCTACCTCTGCTGACCATTCATCTCCACTGGTCAGAGAATAGTGGTCACTCTGAAACAGGTTATCGATGAATGCAAATCACATACAGGTTAATCAAAACCAACACCCATAAAAAACACATCTAGCACCTGACTATGTCCAGTACTAATCATGCAACACAATCAAAACATAGTTAATACACAGAAGAAAATTGTTAATATTTATTTTAACAAATTGAAACATGGTCAGTCAATAAATGAATCAGAAGAGAGAGGAGAGCGGAAAAAAAAGAAGGAAAAAAAGAAGAAGAAACAGAAATCAACTTTGGCATGAAAGTAAAATTTATTGAAAGTAAACACACAGTTTATTTTTTATCAATGTCTGTCCATGATCAAACTCTTTTAGCTGACGGATGCATGCTGCAAGAA
>NC_134877.1:27142732-27162732 GCF_041734735.1 Babylonia areolata | reverse complement strand
GCATGGAGAGGTGTATGTGGCACTGGAACTGTCCAACTGTTTGTGTGGGGGTGGGGGAGAAGGCGGTGGGTAGGAAGTGATTTAATGATATTCAGTGTCCTTCGTTTCCACTATAATAGTAGACTTGTATGTAGACATTTACTCCCGAAAGCGGAGCATGGCTGCCTGCATGGCAGGGTAAAAACAGTCATACACGAAAAAGTCCACTCGTGTACATACGAGTGAACGCGGAGTTGCAGCCCACGAATGCAGAAGAAGAAGAAAAAGAAGTAGTATGCAGACAGACGCTGTATCTTTTATTTCTATCTTTTTCCTGGAATGATTGATTCAAAGAAATAAATGATAAGACTTAAAGAAACAGTTTGCTGACTACATTTCTACTGCACCTGAAAAAAAACCCCCAACAAAACAAAAGAAGAAGAAGAAGAACACACACACACACACACCTGTGGGAATACTGAACCGAATACGTGTTGAACACCAGAGGTTTGGCTGATGATTCAGGACTCAGAAAGTGCAAAAGGACTGTACACACATTTATTTCCATTTTCAGTTTTATTTTCGTGTTTTTTTTTTTTTTTCTTTTTCAACTGCTTCAACAAATAATGTATAATAAATGTTAAATGTGTCAGCCATAATGTGAAATTTGTTTATCTCATGTACTGGATGTTAACTAGTGTACTGAATAAAATCATCAGAAATTTTGATAGTATGTTCACGGCTCTGCTTTCAAAAATATATTGGCTCTGTAATCTTTATTCCAGGAATTTGGCATGCTAGAAAAAAAAAAAGAAGAAAGAAAGAAAAAGAAAGGAAAAAAAAGAAGAAGAAGAAGAAGAGAAAAAAGAACCCTTCGCGACCAAAAATCGCTCGGCAAATAGACAATAAAAGCCAAAATGATGGATGGTACTGAAGGGGTTAACAACTGATTTTACTGCCGTCCAGCACAGTGATCCCCTCTACTGCCGTGTGGCGAAGTGGTTAGCTTCACGGGCTGATGTCTGGGGGGACGCGAGTTCAATCCCCATCAGAGTGTGGGGGATTTGTCGATTTTATCGGCCCCTGGCCAGCTCCTACCCAGATCTGAGTGTGCTGTGGGATCCAAAGGGAAGACTGGGACCACACAGTCGAGGGTCTTCCACTGTGGGAGTGTTGCTCAGAATTCTAATGATGGCCTAGAGATAACGCGTCCGCCTAGGAAGCAAGAGTATCTGAGCGCACTGGTTCAGTCAAGGCCTGACTAAGCGCGTTGGGTTACGCTGCTGGTCAGGCATCTGCTTGGCAGATGTGGTGTAGCGTATATGGATTTGTCCGAACGCAGTGACGCCTCCTTGAGCTACTGAAACTGAAACTGCACTGGTTCGAATCAAGGCACAGTCGCCAGTATTTTCTCCCCCTCCACTAGACCTTGAGTGGTGGTCGGGACGCTAGTCATTCGGATGAGACAATAAACCGAGGTCCCGTGTGCAGCATGCACTTAGCGCACGCAAAAGAACCCACGGCAGCAAAAGGATTGTCCCTGGCACAATTCTGTGGACAAATCCACTTCGATAGAAAAACAAATTTAAAAAGAAACTGCATGCAGGAAAGAAAAATTAAAAAAAGAAAGAAAGAAAGAAAAAGGGTGGTGATCTCAGTGTAGCGACGCGCTCTCCCTGGGGAGAGCAGCCCGAATTTCACACAGAAAAATCTGTTCTGACAAAAATTAGTAATGCAATACAATGCAGTACAATACAATACCTACACTGCATGCACGTGTTTGTATCTCTCAGCCTTGTTCACGCTGGGATATATCATGAGAGTAGAGCCTTGTTGTGACGCTGTGATATATCATGAGAGTAGAGCCTTGTGACGCTGGGATATATCATGAGAGTAGAGCCTTGTGACGCTGGGAAATATCATCATGAGAGTAGAGCCTTGTGACGCTGGGATATATCATGAGAGTAGAGCCTTGTCGTGACGCTGGGATATATCATGAGAGTAGAGCCTTGTGACGCTGGGAAATATCATGAGAGTAGAGCCTTGTCGTAACGCTGGGATATATCATGAGTAGAGCCTTGTCGTAACGCTGGGATATATCATGAGTAGAGCCTTGTCGTGACGCTGGGATATATCATGAGAGTAGAGCCTTGTGACGCTGGGATATATCATGAGAGTAGAGCCTTGTCGTGACGCTGGGATATATCATGAGAGTAGAGCCTTGTCGTGACGCTGGGATATATCATGAGAGTAGAGCCTTGTTGTGACGCTGGGATATATCATGAGAGTAGAGCCTTGTGACGCTGGGATATATCATGAGAGTAGAGCCTTGTGACGCTGGGAAATATCATGAGAGTAGAGCCTTGTCGTAACGCTGGGATATATCATGAGTAGAGCCTTGTCGTAACGCTGGGATATATCATGAGTAGAGCCTTGTCGTGACGCTGGGATATATCATGAGAGTAGAGCCTTGTGACGCTGGGATATATCATGAGTAGAGCCTTGTCGTGACGCTGGGATATATCATGAGAGTAGAGCCTTGTTGTGACGCTGGGATATATCATGAGAGTAGAGCCTTGTGACGCTGGGATATATCATGAGAGTAGAGCCTTGTCGTGACGCTGGGATATATCATGAGAGTAGAGCCTTGTGACGCTGGGATATATCATGAGAGTAGAGCCTTGTCGAGTTGTGCCAGACCTAAATGGACACCCCCTTGGCAGCATCTTAATCTTCAGCATCCTTCTCATCATTCATCATCACTGAAATATAGAAAACAAAATGTCCCCAAAATTCTGGTGCACACACAAAAAAAAGGAGAGAGGAGAGAGTCATTCCAAACCAAACACACTCCCGGACTGGAAGGTCAGACAGTGCTTTATTGAAACGTATGTATTAGACGTAAAGTGTTGTGCTTTTCCAGTAAATGGTCAGTCCTGGCTCTCTTCAATAACTTTTTTTTTTTTCAGCCTTTCATTTACAATGTACAGTACCAGCAATTACGATCATGTTACCACAGCACGATACACTGCCCGGGAAATGAGACAGCCTTGTATCTATTGTTCAACTCACACAGCAAACTGTTTCCAACAGTCAGACACAACGACGATTTACGTCGTTGTGTTCTCACATGACAGGCCGTGTGAACAAGTACACATCCCTGTCACTCATGTGCATCGTTTTGCTTTGTCTTTCAGCAGTCCACATGATCGTCTTTGGCATCCACAACTCACCAAGGACATCTTCTAAAAAGAAAACAAAAAACAACCAAAACACAACGCACCACCTTGCAAAAAACAAAAAAACAAAAAACAAAAACAAAACAAAAAAACAAACAAACAAAAAACAACAACAACAACAAAAAAAACAAAAAAAAACACACACACACAAAAACAAACAAAAAAACAACATCACTTCCAAAACAGTCTCCGCTTTGGAATTAATAATCCGTGATACACTAACAATGATTATTGTGAATATTTTGTGTTTTATTGCAGTTTACACTCTGTTTCTTCGTGTCTTTTTTTTTTTTTTTTTTGGTCTTCATCACAGACACACTGACCCGAATCAGCCTTCAATAAATACAGCCTTCAATAAATACATCGATTACATATCTAAAACATCACACAAAAATGCTTCGTCATACAGTCTTCACGTGCAAAACCTAATGTCAGCCGTAAAGTCTCTTCTCAAACATCACCACAGCCACGACAGAATTATACATGCACAGAAACCAAGTGGATTTCTTTTCTTCAGACTCTTCATCACTGCACCGGACATCATCCCTTCAATTAGTAATGGAAAAAAAAAGGAAGAAGAAGAAGAAGAAAAAAAAAAATGTCCATGGTGTCCACAGCGTCTGTGTGCCAAACAACAACCAGAACAAGCAAAATGGGAGCAGTTAGGGGACGTGGCGGGGGAGTGGGACTTGGGAGAAAAGTCGGGGGTTGGGGGGGGGGGGAGAAAGTTTTGCAAAGATCTGGTCCCGGGTTGCATGGGGCGATCTTTGCAGCGCTAAGCTTGCTTAGAAATTAAGACTGTTCCTTGTTCCTAAGTATATGTAATTCACCGTGGAGATATGAACATTCTTAATTAACTATCAGCAAACTTGGAGCGCTGCTAAGTTCTGGGTCGTACAACGCTGATCCTTATACGCTAAACCACATCTGCTGTATAAAAAAAGAATAAATAAATAAACAGATAGATAAATAAATAAATAAACAGACAAAACTGAACAAAAAAAAGGCAACAAACATCTGACCTTCTCATAAACCGAAAGACGCCTGTCAGGTCTTGAGGACACAGCAGCCACACACGGCACCAGTCGTACACATGATCCACAAATAATAATAATAATAACAATGATAATGATGATAATAATAATAATAATAATAACAACAACATAGGATTCTCACGTCCACCATCAGTTGAAAGAAACATGGGCGGGAAAGTCACGGGACAGCCAGCACGTCTTCAGCAGTACTTGTCACACAACTGCTTGTTCCCAGAACCCTGAAGCCCCCGTGTTCTCTCATTACTGTCATTTTTATCATCATTATCACTGATGTTAATATTCATTATCATTATTGTCATCATCGTCATCATCAGCATTATCATTGTCATCATCATCATCATCAGCATTATTATCTTTTTAAAAAAATAATCATTATTAGTATTATCATCATTATCAGTAGTAGTAGTAGTAGTACAAGTAGTATCATCACCATTATCATTTCATAACCGTTCAACGCCATCACAAAAACATCAGCGTGCACACTCCTGCCTTTCCTTTACCTGCCTGCTACAGCGCTCAAACAAAACAAACAGGAAACGTAAAACAGCCCCATTCTCATTCAGTTATCCTCGAAGACCTCACAAAACGGTTATCTTGTGTATTTGTACAATTGATTATTGCCCTTTCATTATTCCGTATACGAAACAACAACAACACAAAAACAAACAAAAAACAAGAACAAATTGTTTAAAAACATATCGAGACTTTGGGGCCAGTGCAGAAATCGACACACGGAAACCGACAACAGAAAATGAGTGACATGCTAAAACAGCAGAGACAAACCCATCCACATGTCAGTTTCAACAGTTGGGAGGTGAGCTGATGTACTTGGTGTCTAGTTTCGATATGACAGCACCATACGGCATTGTATTGTATTCAGTGTGTTGCATTGTATTTACTGTATTGTATTGTACTGTACTGTATATTATTTACTGTAATGTATTGCATTGCATTGTACAAAACTGTACTGTACTGTAATGTATTGCACCGAACTGTAATGTATTGCATTGAATTGTACAGGATTATACTGTAATGTATTGCATTGTATTGTACTGAGCTGTTCTGTAATGTATTACATTGTATTGTACTGAACTGTAATGTATTGCATTGTATTGTACTGTAATGCATTGCATTGTATTGTACCGAGCTGTACTGTAATGTATTGCATTGTACTGAACTGTAATGTATTGCATTGTATTGTACTGAACTGTAATGTACTGTAGTGCATTGTGTTGTACTGAACTGTACTGTATTGCATTGTACTGTACTGAACTGTAATGTATTGCGTTGTATTTTACATAACTGTACTGTATTGCATTGTACTGAGCGGTACTGTAATGTATTGCATTGTATTGTATTGTACTGAACTATACTGTAATGTATTGCATTTTATTATATTGAACTGTAATGTATTGCATTGTATCTGACAGAACTGTACTGTACTGCATTGTATTGTACTGAGCTGTATTGTAATGTATTGCATTGTATTGGACTGTAATGTAATGTATTGCATTTTATTGTACTGAACTGTAATGTATTGCATTGTATTGTACTGAACTTTAATGTATTGCATTGTATTGTACTGAACTGTACTGTAATGTATTGCATTGTGTTGTACTGAACTGTACTGTATTGCATTGTATTGTACTGAACTGTACTGTATAGTGTTTGCTGTGTTGTATTGAACTATACTGTACTGTAATGTAATATACTGCATTGTATTGTACTGAACATAACTGTATCGTAACATATTGCATTGTATTGCACTGCGCTGCACAGTATAATCAATCATTGTAGCCCTTTTGGTCACAACACATCGCCCTGTGAAATTCCAGCTGCTCTCCTCTCGGGGAGAGCGCGTCGCCATAGTACAGCGCCACCACCCGTTTTTCTCAGCAGATAGAAGGTTTTTGTTGCGGCATGTTGTACACATTGTGTGTGTGTGTGTGTGTGTGTGTGTGTGTGTGTGTGTGTGTGTGTGATGGTGTGAGTGTGTGTGTGTGTGTGTCGGTGTGCGTGCGTGCGTGCGTGCGTGCGTGCGTGCATGTGTGTGTGTGTGTGTGTGTGTGTGTGTGTGTGTGTGTGTGTGTGTGTGTGTGAACAGACCAAAGTAACATACAGGAGTGCAGTGGTTTCAGAATCCTTCCCAGTGACATTGGGAATCGTCGTAATTTTACCCAACAACACACGTCAGTCAGTGCACGACACGGTAAAAAACAAAAACAAAACAACAACAACAAAAACATCCCAACCCAAAAAATCGAGAGAGAGAGAGAGAGAGAGCGACAGACAGAGTGAGTGATAGAGGGAGGGAAGGAGAGAGAGAGAGAGAGAGAGAGAGAGAGAGAGACAGACAGACAGACAGACAGACAGACAGAAACACAGACGGAGACGCAGAGAGACAGATACAGAGACAGAAAGATTCACACACACACACACACACACACACACACACACACACACACAGAGAGAGAGAGAGAGAGAGAGAGTTTACAACGACAGAATCCAACGTCAAGTATCAACAAACCTGTGTGCATATTCAATCAACAACAAAAACGTGCTGTGAAAGAACAGTAATAACACTAACAGACTCACATAGGAGCGGTGCATATTTATACTGGATATTGTGTCAGTTGTTAGTGATATATACACAATGCAATAACATGATCAAGTTTGACATAGCGGACTTTGAATGAACTTCCTTCATGACACAGCGACGGACATTGTGTCAATGATCCGTGACACACGCACAATGCAATGACATGATTATCTTTGACATGAAGGACTTTGAACTTCCTTCATGACACAGCGACGGACATTGTGTCAATGATCCGTGACACACACAATGCAATGACATGATCATCTTTGACATGACGGACTTTGAACTTCCTTCATGACACTGAGAGCATAGCGGTGAGGTGTGGGAGATACCTGGAAGAGGGGAGGGGGTGGGGGTGGTGTGTGGAACACCTCTCTCTCTCTCTCTCTCTCTATATATATATATCATAATATCTATAAAATTAAAAACACTTCAATTTCACATGCGCATACGCGAATTCTCTCTCTCCCTTTCTCTCTGTCTTTCTCACACATACACACATATAGTAGATCAACAAGCACAACGAACAGTGCAGAGAAGGAAACGTCCCTGGCAACATACAAAAAAAGAAAGCTAATGTCCGTGTCAAGATCCCCCCCCCCCTTTTTTTTTTTTTTTTTTTTTTTTAAACTGGGTACAGTTTCCGTTTCCGTTTCAAGGAGGGTCAGAGAGACGCGGACTGAGCCATATATATCAAGCCACACCGCATCAGCTTTAAAAACAAACAAAAACAAAACAAAAAAACAAAAACAAAACAAAACAACAAACAAATAAACAACAATATATAAACAAATAAACCAGAGCAAACGCCTACACCTACGTGTAAACCCAACGCCCAGGTCTGGCCTTGGGAGTCAACCCTAGGTGTGTGTAAAGCAGTGAAACAACAAACAAAACGAACAAAATGTACAAACAAGTGAACACGTCAATTAAACGATAATGAAATGAAGGATAAAACAGAAGGCCAACGACTGAAACGGGCTGCGGGGGAAACACTCAACAACACAGACCCACGACAGCGGGACAGACGAGGGCCGACCAGCCGGTTGCCTAAAGCCATGAACCTGGTGGGAGGACAGAGGGCGACAGGGTTCAAGGTCAGTGGAGAAACACGTCATTGACACCGTCGCACGGATGACGTTCACGGACGCTACGAAACGCTGCTGCCGAGGGGGCAAGTCCTTTGGACACAACTGTGACAACTGTTCAACGGGCGTGGTGTGGCCACACCAAGCAGAGTTGACTTCAACGACGTCCCCTCAAGGTCCAGTTGTCCAGGGCTGGGGGTCTTGGTTCTGTGAAGGTTGCGCTGTTGGAGGGGGTGAGTCCTGGATGTCTGTCTGTCCGGGTAGGGGGTGGGGGAGGGGGAGGGGGAGGGGGTGAGTCCTGGATGTCTGTCTGTCCGGGTAGGGGGTGGGAGTGGGGGGAGTCATGCATGTCTGTCTGTCCGGGTAGGGGGTGGGGGAGGGGTGAGTCCTGGATGTCTGTCTGTCCGGGTAGGGGGTGGGGGAGGGGGAGGGGGTGAGTCATGGATGTCTGTCTGTCCGGGTAGTGGGTGGGGGAGGGGTGAGTCATGGATGTCTGTCTGTCCGGGTAGGGGGTGGGGGAGGGGGTGAATCATGGATGTCTGTCTGTCCGGGTAGGGGGTGGGGGTGGGGGTGAATCATGGATGTCTGTCTGTCCGGGTAGGGGGTTGGGGTGGGGGTGAATCATGGATGTCTGTCTGTCCGGGTAGGAGGTGGGGGAGGGGGAGGGGTGAGTCATGGATGTCTGTCCGGGTAGGGGGTGGGGGTGGTGGTGAATCATGGATGTCTGTCTGTCCGGGTAGGGGGTGGGGGAGGGGGAGGGGGGGAGTCATGGATGTCTGTCTGTCCGGGTAGGGGGTGGGGGTGGGGGTGAATCATGGATGTCTGTCTGTCCGGGTAGGGGGTGGGGGAGGGGGAGGGGGTGAGTCATGGATGTCTGTCTGTCCGGGTTGGGGGTGGTGGTGACTCATGCATGTCTGTCCGGGTAGGGGGTGGGGGTGAGTCGTGGATGTCTGTCTGGGTAGGGGGTGGGGGGTTTATGGAGGTCCGTCTGGCGTTCCGAGGATAAGCTCTGGCTGTGTACAAAGAGGGGAAGGGGGAAGAGGGGAGGGGAGAGGGAGGGGGGGGGGGGGGTGAAAGTCCTGGTTGTTCTCCTTGCTGTACCAGACAGGCAGTCAGCTGACGATGCACACCCCGCTCTTCTTCTTGTCCCTCTCCCCAGCCACGTGCGCGTGCGCCTGCGCATGAGTCTTCCGCTTCCCCCGGGGCTGTTTGGAGTCCGGGCACTGCTCGCTGCTGTAGGGCTCCGAGTCACTCGTCAGGTCAGTCTGGGGAAAAAAACAACAACATGAAACAAAAACACATTCAAAACATGTGTCATGCAAATGGGGGTGCTACACTGCTTAACATCATAATTATATGGTTGTCGATATTGTGTGTCATTTCGCTTTAAATGTTTCACTTGTGCTCCGGAAGACCTATCCCCTGCGTATTTTGAATTACTCTTTGGGACTTTTAAGCATGTTTGAAGATCTGGATCGTGAATAAGTTCTTCTTCTTCTTTCGTGACTTCGTGAAGAGGCATTGGGGCGCCGAACAGATCAACTGTTTACCACATTTCTCCCAGTCTGTCGGTTGTGTGTCAAATCCTGGGTCTCTGCAAATGGAATTCCAGTCCATTTTGGAACGTTGTCAATCCATCGTTTATTTCCGTCTCCCCCACCCCCCCACACCTCCACCCCTTCTCCCTCCATCAACAGTTCCTTGGAGGACTGTTTTACCAAGGCCACCAGATCTTGTTACATGGCCATATCAGCGTAGTTTTCTAATCTTAACTGATGTCAACAGATATTCATTTGGTCCAGTGTGCTGCTTGATGATTCGGTACACTTGTTCAATGGTGATATGATCACTGTATCTGATGTTAAGTATCTTGCGACAACACCTCATTTCCATGGATTGAATTCTTCTTTTCAAATGACCCTTGTCCCGCACGCATACAGGAAGGTGGAATATACCAGTGCACGCAGGAATCTGATTTTGTTTGTCATGGAGACGTCGCTGTCCTTCCATACAGATTTCAGTCTGGGCAGTGCTGATGTTGTCTTTGCTACATTGAGGCAACTTGCCGTTTGGATCCTTTGTTGCTGATGACGGTAAGTGATCTGTCGGACAGTTCCTGGCTTCTGTCCCTGGACAGTGATGTAAGCAGTGATGGTGGTGTTGCGGCTGGTCATCAACTTGGTCTCTGCGGCGTTGATCCCCACGCCATATATTGTCGATCTTTCAACAGGTCTTTCCACAAGCTTGTCAAGCTCTTGCTCACCTCCAGCCAAGCCACTGATGTCGTCTGCCAAACGAAGTTCGTGATGGTTCTTACTCTAATGCTGGCTGTGCTGACATGATCTTCAAGTGCGTCAGTCAGAGTGATGCATTAAAGGAATATGTTGAACAACGTGGGGGACAGACGGCAGTCCTGACGGACTCCAACCAAAGAATGGAACCACCCTCCAGTGAACTACTCTTCAACAACACAAAGAGGTCACATACGCCAGGAAGAAAAGGATACAGACGAGGAAAGCACTAATGACAGCACTGATTCCCCATGTGCTGCGAAGAGGTTCAGTCACATATCTCTCACTGGAGAGGTTCAGTCAGAGGTTCAGTCAGATCTCTCTCACAGGAGAGGTTCAGTCACATCTCTCTCACTGGAGAGGTTCAGTCACATCTCTCTTACTGGAGAGGTTCAGTCAGAGATTCAGTCAGATCTCTCTCACTGGAGAGGTTCAGTCACATCTCTAACAGGGGGTTCAGTCAGATCTCTCTCAGAGGACAGGTTCAGTCAGATCTCTCTCACAGGACAGGTTCAGTCAGAGGTTCAGTCAGATCTCTTTCACAGGACAGGTTCAGTCAGATCTCTCTCACAGGACAGGTTCAGTCAGATCTCTCTCACTGGACAGGTTCAGTCAGAGGTTCAGTCAGATCTCTCTCACAGGACAGGTTCAGTCTTAGGTTCAGTCAGATCTCTCACAGGACAGGTTCAGTCAGATCTCTCTCACAGGACAGGTTCAGTCTTAGGTTCAGTCAGATCTCTCTCAGGACAGGTTCAGTCAGATCTCTCACAGGACAGGTTCAGTCAGATCTCTCACAGGACAGGTTCAGTCAGATCTCTCTCACAGGACAGGTTCAGTCTTAGGTTCAGTCAGATCTCTCTCAGGACAGGTTCAGTCAGATCTCTCACAGGACAGGTTCAGTCAGATCTCTCTCAGGACAGGTTCAGTCAGATCTCTCACAGGACAGGTTCAGTCAGAGGTTCAGTCAGATCCCTCACCTGCCTGGACACGACGATCGTGCCGTTCTGCTGCTGCCTGGCTCTGGCGTCCTGCTGTGGCGGGCACAGTGTGTGGGCGTGGGGGGCGGGCTGGGGGTTGGGGGGCAGCGAGTTCCTGTCAGCGGGGACCTGATTGGGCGAGGGGTCTCCCCCACGGGGGTAACGATCCTGGCCGACCGCGGGGGCATGGTTGAGGGCGGGGTCGGAGGAACAGCCGTTGTCTGTCTTACTGTCCGGGGGAGGGGGAGGAGGGCCAGCCTGGGAGGAGGGGGACGGGGGCGGCGGGAGGGAGGAGGAGGGCGAGGAGGTGGAGAGGCTGACGGCGGTGATTTCTACTGGGGACTGGCTGTGTTGGGGGGCGGGGCTGTGGGGGCCGTGGGGGGCAGGGTCCGGGTGGCTTGCGGGGTGATCCTGGGCAGCCCTCTGTGAGTTGTGCTGTTGGCTGTCCGGGCCGCTGTCTGGCTGGCTGTCCTGTGGCCCCGACTCTGAGTCATCGGCACACTTGGCTTCGTCCTTTGGTTTGGGCTGTTCTTCTGCCGACACCACACCACGTCACACCACACCACACCACGTCATACCACACCGCACCACACCGGACCACACCACACCACGTCACACCACACCACACCACGTCATACCACACCGCACCGCACCGCACCACACCACGTCACACCACACCACACCACGTCATACCACACCGCACCACACCGCACCACACCACGTCACACCACACCACACCACGTCATACCACACCGCACCGCACCGCACCACACCACAAGGGCTATGTCAATACTTTGCAGTACTGCCAACAAAACCAAAGAAAGCTAAAACAAAGCAAAGCAAAACAAAATGAAATACTCCCCCAACTCCTTAAAAAAAATCTTTTTCTTACTCCCCCCCCCCCCCCCCACTCCTTAAAATAAATGCCTCCCTTATTAAACGTGGCAGTATTGCAAAACAAAACAAAACAAAACAAAAACACCACCCTTCACCTCCTCCCCCTCCCCCAGTGTTGAAAAGGACTTGTACAGTGTGTACTGTGCATTTCTGACAATACGTTACAGCTCTGTGCTTCTGGGTTGGGATGTACGAGCGCTTCGCAGCGCTGGGATTTTTTTTTTTTTTTTTTTTTTTTTAGTGTTAAGAACAGAACTTTCTGACATGACATCATCAAACTGTCTCCTTATCTGTACCATGCATCTACAACCCTTCTCTTTCGAAACACAGAACACACTGGATTTTTTTAACCATGCCTCAGGCTTACGGCACTTTTTGTGTAACGTGATGTAAAATTTCAAAACACATAACATAAATCTGGTTCTCGGTTCCAAACAGACGCTGTAAAATTTGTTATCTGTTGCAAACACACAATGTAAAATTGCTTATTGTTTCGTTTTATCTAAAAAATCCAAAACAATCCCAAACACAATGTGTAAATTTGGTTACCAGTCAAAACCACAGGGTGTGAACTTGGCTATCAGTTCAAAACACACGATGTAAAACTGGTTATCAGTCAAAAATACACGATGCAAAATTGGTCATCAGTCAAAAACACACGATGTAAAATTAGTCATCAGTCAAGAACACACGATGTAAAACTGGTCATCAGTCAAGAACACACGATGTAAAACTGGTCATCAGTCAAGAACACACGATGTAAAACTGGTCATCAGTCAAGAACACACGATGTAAAACTGGTCATCAGTCAAGAACACACGATGTAAAATTAGTCATCAGTCAAGAACACACGATGTAAAACTGGTCATCAGTCAAGAACACACGATGTAAAACTGGTCATCAGTCAAAAACACACGATGTAAAATTAGTCATCAGTCAAGAACACACGATGTAAAACTGGTCATCAGTCAAAAACACACGATGTAAAATTAGTCATCAGTCAAGAACACACGATGTAAATCTGGTCATCAGTCAAAAACGCACGATGTAAAATTAGTCATTAGTCAAGAACACACGATGTAAAACTGGTCATCAGTCAAAAACACACGATGTTCATCAGTCAAGAACACACGATGTAAAACTGGTCATCAGTCAAGAACACACGATGTAAAACTGGTCATCAGTCAAGAACACACGATGTTCATCAGTCAAGAACACACGATGTAAAACTGGTCATCAGTCAAGAACACACGATGTAAAACTGGTCATCAGTCACGAACACACGATGTAAAACTGGTCATCAGTCAAAAACGCACGATGTAAAATTAGTCATCAGTCAAGAACACACGATGTAAAACTGGTCACCAGTCAAGAACACACGATGCAAAATTGGTTATCAGTCAAAAATACACGATGTAAAATTGATTATCAGTCAAATGTAAAACTGGTTATCAGTCAAAGTAGAATTAGTTATTAGTCAAAAACACACGATGTAAAACTGGTTATTAGTATATATATATGTTTTTTTAAACCCAAAAACCTCGATGTAAAATTTGGTTATCAGTCCAAAGCACACGACGTCAACTTGGTCAGTAATTACAACTGCTCTTTCGGTGTCTTTGGCTGAAGTGATTCATGGACTTGGAAACCAGGAACAGTTTACTGTTCGGTATCTGACTGATCGTGTGTGTGTGTGTGATGCACTAACGATGAAGATCACATGCCGAATACAACCAACCAAAGAAATTACATGCGAATTACTGCGAATGTGATTTTTTCCTTAACGTACATGCATGCAAATATACATAAATGCACACACATGCATGACCACTCGTGTAAGCACATACATATACGCGCGCTCGCACACACACACACACCCACCCACCCACATGATACACATCTCCGACAAATACGTATACACCCACCCAACACACACACACACACACACACACACACACAAAATCTCATGCACACATTTCTTCTACTTTTTAGAATGTCTTCAGTGCCACCCTTCACACTGGCTGTTCCTGCTGATAGTTAAAGGGCAAAGCATCATTCCTGGATCAGTCTAGCGTTCAAATTCAAAGGGTCATTTAAGATGGAGAATCAAATATAATAGTATGTGTAAATGTCCTAGGTTAAAAAAAAAAACAAAAAAAAAAAAACTCGCCAACGAATTCTTTTTTTATATATATTTTTGAAGCGCAAAAGTATTTTGTGGAAATGCGTGCAAAAATGAGGCGTAACTAATTAACTGGTGTGAAAGGGCTCCAGTTTGTCTCTGCACTAGCTCATAACATCCATGCTTTGAAGGTGTGTGCCTTTGTCTCACTAAGAGCAAAAGTATTTGTAGTATAAAGAGAGAGAGAGAGAGAGAGAGAGAGAGAGAGAGAGAGAGAGAGAGAGAGAGATTCGGATGGTTTATTCAAAAAAGACCTTAGCCCCTTATGAAGGAGTGGTGTGTAAACTTATTTCGAAACATTATGACATACAGTATATGATACAATAAAACAAAACAATACCTAGATTGATAATCAGGAACAACTAAATGGCCGGATTTTGAATGCTTTGTATAAATAAGTTGCAAACTGTCTGACTTCTTCACGACGTGACGTCATAAGCAAAACTAGTTTAAACATAGAAGGCTGAGAGTAATATTTCTGGGGTATGAAGTTATACCTTAGTTCACATAACTTTGGACAACAAAACATGAAATGTAATTCGTTTTCTTCTGCATTTGTGCACAATGGACAAATAAGATCATGATCACTATGCTGTGTGTATCGAAAATGATGAATTGCAATATCTGAAAGCCCAAACCTAAATCTTGTCATGACATATTTTAAATGTTTTGCCAAATTCATGGATAAATATGTTGGGACACAATGTAAAGAGTTAATCTGATAATACACATGAAATCTATCACTTTCTTGCACATGAGCATTCCATTCTTGCCATCTACAATCAATTAGTCTGGTGCAGTGACTACGAATAAATGCTGAGATATCCCCCACCCCTTGGTTAAGCCAAACAAATCCCATACCTATGAGAGAGAGAGAGAGAGAGAGAGAGAGAGAGAGAGAGAGAGAGAGAGAGAGAGAGAGAGAACTATTCGCGCCATCACGCTGTGAAAACACAGCCAAGAGATACGAAACAGAAATATACATGGAAATGTGCACTGTATAATGTGTGTGATTTATTATTTCTTTTATTATTTTATTTTTCAAGATTTGTGATATGATTTTTAAGTATCGTTACACTGGTGCTGAAATGTTGTGATGCGAGGTATTCATCTATTTGGTATCGTGATGTGTTATGATAATATGTATGATGAGTACTGTGTCATGTATGATGTTTTTGTGTGTACAGATTAGTATTACAGTGTTCAGTTGGATGTCTGTCGTTGTGTGTGTGTGTGTGTGTGTGTGTGTGTGTGTGTGTGTGTGTGTGTGTTTTCGTGTAAATTAGTGTGTCAGTTTGGTTGGGTGTCTGTGCTGGGTTAGTACATCACTGAAACTTGTCTTCGTAGTGTTTCAGAACACATGTTTTACACGTCAGTTTTAACACTGTACAGTTACAACTGATGATTAAAAAAAAATCTACGTGAAAAGGCGCTATATCAATTAAATTCATTAATTCAGTCAGATGGAAAAAAAAAGGGGGGGGGGGGGGGTGGGGGGGGGGGGGGGGGGGGGAGGGCAGAGACAGGCAGCACGTGACAAGACGGACCACAAAACAAGAAGGCCACAATGACAAACCATGCAAACACAAGCAAGCAATCGCCTTCAATATATATATATATATATATATATATATATATATATTATATATATATATATATATATATATATCTTGAGTCCAGTGTGTACTGGTCGGTAATTAGAAATAAACTGCCACACGAACCGTGCAAGCAAAAATCACGAGTGTATTAGTTGAGCGGCGGCGTATAATCAATAACTTGGCGTGCCAGTTAGTTTAGAAAGAAAAGAAAAGAAAACAAAAGAAAACAAACAGACAAAACCAAAAAAAAATCTGATTTAAAAGAATAATAAAAGGGTGAAAAAACAACAAAAAACAAAACAAAAACAAAAAAACACAAAAAAACGGGGGGTGAGTGAAATCATGAACACCTGGGGCTTAGGAGGCTGACGACGAGAAGAGGAGGAGGAGGAGGAAGGAGGTGGTGGTGGAGGAGGAGGGGCGTGGCCAGTGCTGTGAGTGGAGGAGCACGGAGGGGGAAGGGGAGGATGGGCGGGAGGGGGAGGGGGAGGGGCACCTGTGACTGGGGGGTCCTGCTGAGGAGGAGGAAGAGGAGGAGGAGGAGGGGCCTCCTCCCGGCGGGCAGACAACTCCTGCCACTTCCGGCGGTTGAACTCACACCCCGCCCACAGGGGGTCCAGCTTGTCCGTGATGTCCGCGAACAGCTGCACACAGCACACACACACACACACATGACACAGCACACACACACACAGCATACACACACAGCACACAACACATAGTACACAGCACACACAGACACACAGCACACACACATACACACAGCACACACACACAGCATACACACACACAGCACACACACACACACACACACACACAGCACACACACCATAGCATACGCGCACACACACAAACAGAGAATACGCACACACACACACACACACACACACACACACACACACACACACACACACAGAGTATACGCACACACCGCATACATAGCAGTGAAGGCATCATACAGTATACTGTATTCACACAGCGTAGCTTTAAATACACGATAGAGAGAGAGAGAGAGAGAGAGAGAGAGAGAGAGATAGTGACAGGCAGACAGACAGACAGACGGGATACGGATACGGATAGTTTATTCAATAAAGGCCAAGGCCCCTCATGAAGTGGGTACAGTGAATCAACATTCAAAATCAAAACCTTACAAATTACAAAAGTAAATAAGCTGCAAATGATAATTCACAAATTGGATAATGCACAACTAATAATAATTAACTACATAATACACTGCGAAACTTAAAAGCCTTATATAAGTAAATAGCAAACTGTTTTATAATAGTTTCGTTAGTTGATGACACATGCATGGCAAGTTGAAATAAAGTAGGGTGTCTATAATATTTTTGTGGAAGCCACTCATGTCTAAGGTCATTCAAAGCAGGGCAACACAACACAAAGTGAAGTTCGGTTTCTTCAGCACGTCTGCATAAAGGACAACTAAGATGAGAGACACTGGACTTTCGATAACGTTAATGATGAAGAAATATGTCAGAAATTCCAAATCGGAACCTGGTTGTGATACGTTTCAAATGCTTATCCATTTCCATTGACAGATAAGTAGGAATAGAGTGCATAGAAATGAACTGTCTTAAAACTCAAACCTATTGCTATCTTGAACATGATAAGACCATTCTTGCCATCTACAGTCAATTAATCTTGTTCGGAGTGCACTAATAAATCCCTTTATGTCCCCTACCCCCTGCTGTAACCAAACATAACCAAACCCCAGTTCATATAATCTAACCCTAACCTTTGATACCCAGTTTACCTTGCCCCTCAAATCTAAATCATATAACATGTTAAATGCTTTTTTCGGCAACCTTGAATCTGCCATTTGTGTTGTTTTCAACCAATAGCAAATACATCTTGCTGAGATATATCGGATATCTTTTTGTCTCCCCGTAAATTAAATTATTAGGCGTTTTCATGGTAACTCCAAGAAACTTTTTCAGTGCAAATAAATGAACACTCTCGCAGCAAACTGCAGCATTAGAGAGACCCCAAATTTCTGCTCCATATTGTACAATAGGTTGTACCTTGGAATCAAACAATTTAATAAGCAGATCAAAAGATTGATTTTCTAAACCTGACAGTTTTTTCATAATACAAAGTAATGCTTGTTTAGCTCTACTTGCAAGAACTTTACATGCAACTGTGAAACTCAATTTTGTTGAAAAATATATTCCTAAGTATTTATACACATTCACTACTGGCATCTTTATTCCATTATAAGTCCATTATTTTTTCCCTAATTCCTAAATATCCACCTTTTCTAAATACAATTATGTTACTTTTTGACATATTTACTTTCAACTGAAATGATTTTGCAGCTCTAGATAGACTATTTAATTGTGTTTGTAAACCAATCACAGTTTCAGACATCAACACAACATCACCAGCTAAGAGGAGAATGAATAACTCTAGAATCTCACCAGTAAATTGTGCACCATGTTTTCCGTTTCTGACAACTTCTGAAGTTAGTTCGTTAATAAAAAGAGAAAATAATACAGGGCTGCACACATCACCTTGTTTCACGCCAGAAGTGCATTGAATATAATCAGTCATCTTCCCCCCACATCTAACCCTTCCTTTCACACCTGCCTACATACTCATAATACATTTCAACAACTTTCCACGAACACCAGTTTTTAAAAGAATAGGCCATAGAATTGTTCTGTTTATGGAATCGAAGGCTTTCTCAAAACCTATAAAAGCCACATACAATTACGATTCAAAGAAAACTGTTTTTGAATAAAGGCCATCAAAGTAAACATATGATCAACAGTTGAGTAGCTGTGTTTAAATCCTGCCTGGTATTCACCTGTTATATTGTTTTCTTCTACCCATTCTTGCAGTCTCTGATTTATAATTGTACTATACAACTTACTACTTGCATCACAAAGAGAAATTCCTCTATAGTTATTCGGATTGTTCACATCGCCCTTTTTATACAGTGGTAGAACAATAGATTCGGTCCATTTTTTCAGGATAGATTCCTCTGTCAAATAAGGAGTTAAGAAAAGTTACAAAGAAATTCAAAATCAAGTCAGATTCAGTGGCATATTTTAACAATTCTCCAATTATACTATCAGGTCCTGCAGCTTTACGGTTCTTAATTTTCCTTAATGCAAACATCACTTCTTCTACCAAGATTGGACGATTTAAATAATCTTCTTCATATTCATCTTGTTCTGATTGCAGTACGTTATCAGAATTTACCTCTTTTGTTAGAAGGGTTTTAAAGTGGTCAAACCAAACATCATCAGTAATGTTGTTAGCTGGCTGTTTTCTTTTAAGTGACATTTTACGAACATAGTTCCAAAATTCTTTCTGACTTTTGATAGAAGCAATTAATTCTGTCAACAATATATCATTAAACTGCTTTCGCTATCTCTTGTGCAATTGTTTATATTCCCGTCTGGCCTTACAAAAACAATGACGATCATCAACATCCAGAGTACGTCTAAATTTGTTTTACAACCTACGAACATTTTTTCTAGCGCTACGACATTCTGCATCAAACCAATCTTTTGGTTTTAACTTGTTACTGATACTAATTTGTTTCTTCATATGTTTAGCAGCATCCTTAATACAATCATTAAAAACAAGATAGACAGACAGACAGAGAGAGAGACTTACAGACAGACAGACAGAATGAGAGGGAAAGGGAGAGAGAGAGAAAGAGAGAGAAGGGGGGCGAGACCGACCGAGTGAGAGAGAAAAAGAGGGGGGGAGAGAGACAGGGAGAGAGACAGAGACAGAAAGAGACAGACAAAGGCTCAGGATGGGAAACTGTCAAGCCATTCGCCCACACAGACAAAGAGACAGAGACAAAGAAAGATAGAAGGAGACACCGAGAGACGACAAAACAACGACAAACAAAACAAAACAAAAAATCCGGAACAAAATCTAACCCAAACTTGAAGCTGCTGAGACTGAGGCATCAAAACGGAGAGCTACACTCACCAACCTTTGCGAAGTGGTCACTGTCACCATGTGACGACTGGGCTCCAGCCCCATGACTGGTGCTTTTTATTGATTTATTATTATTATTATTATTATTATTATTTTTTAGAATTGTTTTAGTGTCGG
>NC_134877.1:27080232-27132732 GCF_041734735.1 Babylonia areolata | reverse complement strand
GACAGACAAACAGAGACAGACAGGTACAGACAGTCAGACAGATGGACGGGTACAAGCAAACATGCAGAGACAGACAGACAGACAGACAGATGGAGACAGACAGACAAGACAGACAGAGACAGACAAACCGACAGACAGACAGGCAGAGACAGACAGACAGACAGGCGAAGACAGACAGACAGACAGAGACGGACAGGTATAGACAGACAGACAGACAGACAGGTAGAGACAGACAGACAGGTAGAGACAGACAGACAGGCGGAGACAGACGAAACAGACGACAGAAAAAGACGGACAGGTAGAGACAGACAGATTGACAGACAGGCAGAGACAGACAAACAGGTGGAGACAGACAGACAGACAGATTGTTGGGCTCACAAAGAGCATGGTGAACATGGTCTGGCAGACGTTGAAGGCGTGCCTCCAGTTGTGGTAGGTGACAGGCCGGTAGTTCTTCTTCACCGTGCACAGCCATCGACACATCACCTGCAACACCACCACCACCACCACCACCCGTCTCCCTGTTGTATCACACACCGCCACCCTTTCACCACCCATCGGCACCATCACCATCACCATCACCATGATCAGCAGCAGCAACACCACCACCACCACCACCACCCGTCTCCCTGTTGTATCACACACCGCCACCCTTTCACCACCCATCATCATCATCATCATCGTCATCACCATCATCATCACCATCATTATCATCACCATCACCATCAGCAGCAGCAGTAACACCACCACCACCACCACCACCACCCACCCCCATGATGTACCACACACCGCCACCCTTCACCACCCATCGACACCATCACCATCATCATCATCATCACCATCATCATCGTCATCACCACCATCATCATCATCACCATCATCATCACCATCGTCATCACCATCACCATCATCGTCATCACCATCATCATCACCATCGTCATCACCATCATCATCGTCATCACCACCATCATCATCATCACCATCGTCATCACCACCATCATCATCATCACCATCATCATCACCATCGTCATCACCATCATCATCATCATCACCATCAGCATCAGCATCATCACCATCGTCATCACCACCACCACCACCATCAACATAATCATCAGCAGCAGCACCATCATTATTATTATCATCACCATAATCATCACCATCATCATCATCATCATCACCATCGTCATCACCATCATCATCATCACCACCACCATCATTATCACCATCATCACCATCGTCATCACCACCACCATCATCATCATCATCATCATCATCATCATCATCACCACCACCACCACCACCACCACCACCATCATCATCATCATTAACATCACTCTCATTTCCAGTGTCCCCTACAAAGCAACATAACACCACTGTACGTCACACAATAACAAATGGCACGCCACAAAACTATTCTACCTGCATGGATTCTAAAAGACCGGCTGATAAATGAATAAGTGAATGCAAAACGCACGCACACAAGCACCCATACATACATGCATGCACTCGCAAGCAAGCGCGCATATACACACACACACGCGCGCGTGCGCAACCTTCCTCCTCCCTCCCGCCACCCCCCACCCCACCCCCCAACACACACACACAAACACCACACACATTACATGCAAACAAATCAATAGGGATTTAAATAGATAAATGTAATTGTTGACACAATTTTATCGCATGCTCATTCTCGTTTCTCAAAAAAGCCATGATTATTTACAGAAAAGAAGAAGAAGAAGAAAACAAAGGAAAGTTCATTCATGAACGGGGCTTTTTTTTATTTATTTATTTTTAATCTTGATATCATCGGTGTACAGGCTGACTCTGTCTAATCCACGTCTGGTCACCCTCCTCACAGTTTCACACGGTTCATAACGATAATCTTTACATTAACAAACCCTTTTTTTCTTCCCATATCGGTAATAAAATCAAAAACTGACACACGGACACTGCCTTTTGAAACCGCTCTCACAAACGTGTCTGAAGATCAGTAATTAACAAAAAATATCCTGAAGTGGACTCCAAAGAGGTGAAGGTTGAGCAGCAGCAGCAGAAGAAAAAGAAGAGAAAGGAGAGAAAGTAGAAGAAGAAGAAGAACAACAACAACAACAACAAAAAAGAACAAGAAGAAAAAGAAGAAGGAGAAGAAGAAGAACAACAACACAACACAACAACAGCAACAAGAACCAGAAGAACCAGGAGAAGAAGACGACGACGACGACGACGACGACGACAAAGAAGAAGAAGAAGAAGAAGAAGAAGAAGAAGAAGAAGAAGAAGAAGAAGAAGAAGAAGAAGAACAACAACAACAACAACAACAACAACTACATCAACAACAACAACAACAACAAGAACTACATCAACAACAAGAAGAGCAAAACAAGAAAAAAGCCGCTGGAGACCGGAAGAGGAAGCAGAAGAGCATCAGGGGAGGTAAGTGGCAGGCAGACAGACAGACAGACAGACAGACCTCGTAGGGCACTTTGAACTGGTTGAAGATGTCGGCATCCATGAACATGCGGACCGAGGCCCGAAGCGTGCCGTCATCGTCCATGAAGCGGTCGTCAAAGTCAAAGGTGTACAGACCCAGATGGTCCGCGCTCGGTATCTCACACGTCTTGAAACAACACAGGAAATATGTATGTTTCTATATATATCTCTCTCTATATAAAGAGAAAAAAGAAAAACAAACACATCAATCTATCAGATATTCCAAATTTTGTATATGTATACACACACACACACACACGTGCGCGCGCGCGCGCGCGCGTGTGTGTGTGTGTGTGTTTGTGTGCGTGTGTGTGTGTGTGTGTGTGTGTGTGTGTGTGTCCGCACGCGCGCGCGCTCGCTACTCTGAGACACTGTGGGAAAGTTCAAAGGACACCTATATCAGTTCATGCTCTCATCACGGAACGCCCTTTTCACTGAAAGAAAGAAAGAAAGAAGGAAAGAAAAAGAAAGAAAGAAAAGAAAGGAAAAAAAGAAAAGAGAAAAATAAGACAAGTCATGAAAAAAAAGAAACAACAACAACAACAAAAGAAGAAGAAAGAAAGAAAGAAACATTTTCTTCCTTTCAAGATGCCCCCCTCTAATGCCATTCTTCACATATCAATAGCTGTGCAAACACACGGCATGGAATCAATGATTTTCGTCTGTCCCTGATGGGACCTCAGCCATCCCACCAGACGGAAGCAGAAGACAGCGCATGCGCACGAAACAGACACGCACAATGCACTGTCAGCTGTGAGACATGGCCAGCAGGGTGTTTTCCTTGTGAGACAGAGGGAGAGCTGGCTGCAACAACAGGCCTAATGGATCATCCATCTCTTGTCATTATACAGGTTGCGGTTGTTGTTGTTTCTCTCTCTCTCTCTCTCTCTCTCTCTCTCCCTTTCTTTTCGGAAATAAACATTGGATGCATATATTCAACTCACCGTGTCCTTTCCTTTAAACCACACATGTTACCAACATTCATTTTGTTGTTGTTTTTATTTTATTATTATTATTTTTTTTTTTTACATCGTCTACATTTATTTTGTTACTGCCTCCTCCTCCTCCACCACCACCCTCCCCTCCACACCCCTCCCACCTTCAGTACAGAAATAAACATTGGACTCAAGCATATAACTCAGCGTGCTCGTTTTCTTCAAAGCACACGAGAGAACAAGTGAACCAAGAACATCAGAATTCTGGCTTTTCCGCTTGTCCTTCATCAACTAGTTTTGTATAATGAACCAACAACGTATGTGTATTCTCCTGCAGGTGCCAGCTGCATTGCTTTGTTCTAACTTTTTTCCCAGTTACACACGTGACTAAATGCCTACGTTGACCGAACTACGCCATTGCTCAGTTCACAGTTAGTATATCGGGTTACGACCATACTAGGCTCTTCCGTCCGAGCAATGCAACTGGCTCCCTGGAGATTTGTCTTCTGGACCAAAGTGGGCGGTACCGGCATAATTGACAGGACTCACTAGAAGAAGGAAAGTAAGACAATGGGAGGACAACAAAAAAGAAGACAAAAAAAATCAACAAAAAACACAACCCCCCCCCCCCCCCCCCCCGCCCCCCTCAGAGACAAGCGAAAGTTGTTTGGCAGACACACACGCACTCTCTCTCTCTCTCTCTCACACACACACATATTTAAACAAGCAAATAAATACACAAATTCCTACACCCACACTCACGCCCACACACTCAAACACACACAAGAAGAAGAAGAAGAAGAAGAAGAAGAAGAAAGAAAGGGTAAAATCCCCAAAGCCAACAGAAGCTGTGGCGAAGTGGTTAGCGTCGTCGACTGACGACTGGGAGGACGCGGGTTCGAACCCATTCAGAGGTGGGTTTTTTTTAGGAGTAGGGGGGCGGGGGGTCGTCGTTTTTTTCCGGCCCATGGCCTTTTCCGCCGGAAATCTGAGTGTTCTGTGAGCTGAACTGAGATGGTTGGGACCACATAGTCGAGAGTCACCAACGAATGCGTCTTTGGGAGACTTGCTCAAATTTCCTGTCCAACACTGACGGGCGCAATAGCCGAGTGGTTAAAGCGTCGAACTTTCAATCATGAGGGTCCCGGGTTCGAATCTCGGTGACGGCGCCTGGTGGGTAAAGGGTGGAGATTTTTTCGATCTCCCAGGTCAAAATATGTGCAGACTTGCTAGTGCCTGAACCCCCTTCGTGTGTCTACGCATGCAGAAGATCAAATACGCACGTTAAAGATCCTGTAATCCATGTCAGCGTTCGGCGGGTTATGGAAACAAGAACATAGCCCAGCATACGCCCCCCGAAAAGGGAGTATGGCTGCCTACATGGCGAGGTAACTAGACAAAACGGTCATGCACATAAAATGTTCCATGTCTGTCTAAGCGTGTATGTAAGCGTGCCTGAAATCTGATTGAATGACACAGGAAAGGAATGATGAGCGCCCAGCGGCAGCCGTCAGTCGGCTCTACCCAAGGTAGGCAGGCAGCCTGTTGTGCAAATGACCCCGTATTTGTAAAGCGCTTAGAACTTGGTCTCCGACCGAGGATAGGCAGCTATGTATGTAAGTATCCGTATCAAACCATATCAATCAATCAATCAATCACTACAGATGTCTGTATTTCGTAGCCTGATTGACGCCTCGCCGGGGACTCTCTCTTTCTCTCAGTAGAGTGGAGTTTAACCACCTATCGGCTTTACGCCCTTAAGGTCAAGTTGTTCGTGGCTGTGGTCTCTTCCATGGGGGTGTGACGTGGTCAAGGCGTTGGTCCTGTGGTCTTGTTCGAGGAGGGTCCTTGCTGTGTTCTGGCCGCTGGCGATGTCCGTGGTCCGTGCTGTGTCCTGGCTGTGTTCGGGTGGTGGAGTCCTGACTCTCTCTCTCTCTCCTCATATATACATCCCCCCTCCACCCCCCCAAAAAACAACAACAACAACAACAACACATAGCAGGTCTCACGGCGAGGGAGCTGGCCTCATCGGTCTGTGCCGTGGCGTGGAAGGAGAGGACCTCCAGAGCCACGCTCTGCTTGGCCATCAGCTGACAGGCGTTCTCGTACATCTGGCAGTTGTGGATCCCCAGGCCCGTGAAGATGGAGAACGCCTAAACAGCAACACGCACACACACATATATATATATATTTACACACACACACACACATTTTTACACACACACGCACACACACACACACACAATTTTTACGTACACACGCACACAGGGCCAGAAACATACACACACACACACACACACACACACACACACACACACACGATGGGACGCATGCACACACACACAATTACGCGCGCACACACACACAAAACATAAATGCATGCGCACACACACACGCATACACGGATAAACACACACACACACACAGAGGAATACACACAGAGAGGCACGCGCGCGCGCACACACACACACACACAAACACACACACACAGAGGCACACACATTCACACACACACACACACACACACACACAGAGGAATACATACAGAGAGGCCGCGCGCACACACACACACACAGGTACACAGAGAGACATACACACACACACACACACACACTCTCTCTCTCTCTCTCACACACACACATACACACTCACACACAGAGACAAACGTACACATACACTCACATGCACGCGCACACACAAATGCATACCTACATACAAACATACATACACACACAGACACACTTATATTCTAAAACTGTGTTTGCAATATTATACTGCAGTTAAAAAGTGCTGTGCTCATTTATTTATCAATATGACCAGCTGTACAGCTTATGCTAATAGATATAAAATGATTCATGTAATACATGAATGTTCCATACCATCACACACGCACACATACATAAATACACAAACACTCACAGGCATACACATACGAATACCCAAATCGTATCCAAATGAATCAAAACACTGCCGTTACTTGAAATGCCCAGTTTTGAGACTGGCTTGCTTCGTTCATATTTCTTTCGTATGCTTGCTTTGGTAATCTAGTCATTTTTTGTAGTTTAAACCAGAATCTCACAGTTCTTAAAGAACTATCAATGTAAAGCGGATATCTGCCTGTCTCTTCATACACCAATGTGTTTGGAGTGGGTTTTTTTTTTTTCTACTGACACATAAGAAATGTTTGCAGGCAAAAAGATGTATGTTTTCTATAACTTTAACATGACAGAGAGAGAAAGAGAGACTGTATTGTATTGTACTGTATTCTATTCTACTGCATTCCTAATTTTTGTCACAACAGATTTCTCTGTGTGAAATTCGGGCTGCTCTCCCCAGGGAGAGCGCATCGCTTCACTGAGAGCGCCACCCTTTGTTGTTGTAGTTTTTTCCTGCATGCAGTTTTTTTCCTTTTGTTTTTCCTATCAAAGAGGATTTTTCTACAGAATTTTGTCAGGGGCAACCCTTTTGTTGCCGTGGATTCTTTTCCGTGCGCTAAATGCATGCTGCATACGGGACCTCGGTTTATCGTCTCATCCGAATGACTAGCGTCCAGACCACCACTCAAGGTCTAGTGGAGGGGGAGAAAATACTGGCGATTGTGCCGTGATTCGAACCAGTGCGCTCAGATTCTCTCGCTTCCCAGGTGGACGCATTACCTCTAGGCCATCACTCCACAGAGAGAGACTGGAAGAGAGAGAGAGAGAGAGAGAGAGAGAGAGAGAGAGAGAGAGAGAGAGAGAGAGAGACAGACAGAGAGACAGTGACAGAGACAGAGAAAGAGAGACAGAGACAGACAGACACACAGACAGAGAGGCAGAGACAGAGAGACAGGGACAGAGACAGAGAAAGAGAGACAGAGAAAGAGAGACAGAGACAGACAGACACAGACAGAGAGACACAGACAGAGAGACAGTGACAGACAGACAGACAGGGAGACAGAGAGACAGAGGACCTCAATGATGTTGGCGTCGTTATCGTTGAAAGGCTCCCCGTTCAGCTTGTTGATGAGCTGGGTGACGCCGATGATGTTCTTCTCGCTGTTGTGGATGGGCATGCACAGCACGCTCTTGATGGGCTTGCCCTCCGCGTACTCGTACTGCGTGATGGACACACACGTGTAGGTCAGCACCCTCCATCGGGGTTTGTTTGTAAGCAGTCATTCATTCAGTCATTCATTCATTTATCTATTCATTCATTCATCTATTCATTCATTCATTCATTTATTTATCTATTCATTCATTCATTTATTTATTCATTTATTCATTCATTTTTTCATTCATTCATTTGTTCATTCATTCATTAATTCATCTATCTATTCATTCATTCATTTAGTTATTTAGATATTTATCTATTTATGTGTTTATTTACTTATTGGTTTAACTATCCATCCACCCACCCATCTACCTATCTATCTATCAACCTGTCTGTCTGTCTGTCTATCTGACTGTCTATCTATCTGTTCATCGATTTATTTATTTATCTAATAATCGTTTTTTAATACATTATCCCGTCATCTCTCATCCACCCATTCCACAATCAACCTACGCAGCATTAAAAAAAATGACAATGAGAGAGAGAGTGGGAGAGTAGGAGTGAGGGAGAGAGAGAGAGAGAGAGAGAGAGAGAGAGAGAGACATAGACATAGAAAGACAGAGACAGAGATATAGAGAGACATAGAGAGAGACATAAAGAGACACAGACACGCAAAAACATAGACAGACAGAAAGAGAGAGAGAAACAAAAAGACAGAGAAAGAGACAGAGACAGAAAGAGAGACAGAGGCAGAAAGACAGACACAGACAGATGGAGAGACAGAGACAGAAAGAGAGACAGAGGCAGAGAGACAGAGACAGACAGATGGAGAGATAGAGACAGAGACAGAAAGAGAGACAGACAGAAAGAGAGACAGAGGCAGAGAGACAGACACAGACAGAAATGGAGACAGAGACAGAGGAGGACGGAAGGGAGAGGGTGGGGGGGGGGGGAAGGAGGGGAGGCGGGGGGCGTGGCACCACTCACGGGTCCCTCTCCAAAACGACCGTCCACATCCACGTCTGGAACGTTGACAGGCTGAAAACACAGCAGTAACACTGGAACCACATTCTTGCGTAAACTTCAATGGTTATCGTTCCACAACAGAATTCAGGGGGGAAAAAAAACCCCGATAAACACCAGTCTATCGTCACTGCGCGTGAGATATGTTTCGCGTGTGTATGTGTGCGTGTGTATGTCTGTGCGTGCGTGCGTGTGTGTGTGTTTGTGCGTGCGTGCGTGCGTGTGTGTGTGTGTGTGTGTGTGTGTGCGTGCGTACGTACGTACGTGTGTGTGTATGTGTGTGCGTGTGTGTGTGTGTGTGTGTGTGTGTGTGTGTGTGCTGTGTGCGTGCGTGTGTGTGTGTGTGTGTGTGCGTGTGTGTGTGTGTGCATGCGTGCGCGCGCGTGTGTGTGTGTGTGCGTGCGTGTGTGCGTGTTTCACATGGCTCACCTCTCCTGAAGTGACGGCAAACTTGGCAATGTGGGCAGTCTTTGAGGCTGCAAGCTCTTGGACACTGTAAGAAGAAAAAAAAAGACAAATGCATAAACACTGAAAGACAGATAGACAGACAGACATATAAATATTTAGGAAAAACAAAACCAAAACAAACCCACCCCACAGATGTTGCATTGTATCATACCGCAATGTAGTATTCTTCAGTCACTACATGTTTACTTGATTGAAATTCTCTTTGTCTCTTGTATCCATTTTACAATTCGTATTATCTATACCCGTTCATTGGTTTACTTTATTCATTCAACATTTCATCGTATTTGTTTAATTATCTGTTGATTCATTTCGTTACTTTTCGGACACTGAATGAAGCCAGCACATACACAGTACTATTAAAAAACAAAAAAAACAAAACAAAAACAACAACAACACACACAGAGAAAAGAACGGACATGAAACGTGCTTAGTGACTGACATGCAACTGAGGAGGGAAGGAAAAAAAAAAAAAGGAAAAGGAAAAAAACCCAGTCTTTCCTCCCGCCCCCCCCTCCCCCCCGAAGACCAGCATGAGTGGTTTGTGGCACTACTGACCTGGGGACCGTGACGGTGCCATCCTTGGCACAGAGATGGAAAGCTTTGGAAAACACCACTTCCTGTGGACACACGGCACAGCCAATCAGGGAGCAAGACGAGGCGTGCCGGGCACAGAGAGAGAGAGAGAGGAGGTCGGGGGGGGGGGGGGGGAGACATAGAGAGAGGAGCGAGAGAGAGGGGGAGAGAGAGAGGGGGGAGAGGCGAGAGATATAGGGAGAGAGAAAAAGAGAGGAGAGAGAGAGGGGGGAGGGAGAGGGGGAGAGAGAGAGAGAAGAGAGAGACAGAGAGAGAACGCCAGAGAAAAAGAAAAAAACAAACACAAAAGGTATACACGCATGAATGGATGGACAGCCGTAGCCATTCAAAAAGTATTATGATGTATATTATGTTGTGTGTGTGTGTGTGTGTGTGTGTGTGTGTGTGTGTGTGTGTGTACATAAATTAGTGTTCGCTTGGATGTATATGTAAGGTTATGCATATAAGCTTTCGGTCTAGTCTTCAAATGCACGTTTTATACGTCGTTTTTTTGTTTTGTTTTGTTTTTGTTTTTAAATTGTACAGCACAATGTAGGATGTTTTACACGGAAATTCGCAAATTGAATCAGACTATTTCACAACAACAATTATAATAATAATATAACAACAACAAAATCATAACAATAATAATAATGATAGTAGTAATGATGATAATAATATTGATAATGATAGTAAACAACAAAACAACAAGAATACTACTACTACTAACAACAACAACAACAACAAACCAATTTTAAAAGATCTAAATCATCATCATCATCCTCACATCATCACAATCACCGTAGCAGCTGCACAACCAAAAAAACACAAACAGTACCTCTGGTGTTTGAGGTTTCTTGCTGTCTGCAGTCTTGGAGGGACGCTTGGGGTCTGCTATGGCTGCCTGGCCCGCAGTGGGATCCTGACAAGCACAACACAACACAACGCTGGCCTTCATCACAGCTCATCATCGAACTCATTGATCACAACCTGAGCTTGATAACACACAACACAACGCTGGCCTTCACCACAGCTCATCATCGAACTCATTGATCACAACCTGAGCTTGATGATACAGAACGCAACGCTGGCCTTCATCACAGCTCATCATCGATCTCATCGATCACAATCTGAGCTTGATAATACACATCACAACACAACGCTGGCCTTCACCACAGCAGTTCACTGATAATCGAACTCTTCGTCGATCAACCCAAACAAAACCTGATCTTGACAACACAACACAACGCTGGCCTTCACCACAGCAGTTCTCTTATTATCGAACTCATCCATCAACCCAAACAAAACCTGATCATGACAACCACATCACAACACAACGCTGGCCTTAATCACAGCAATTATCTAACTCATCATCGATCAAAACCTGATCCTGACAACAAATAACACAACACAACATAACGCTGGCCTTCATCACAGCAGTTAACTGATCATCGAACTCATCATCCATTAACCCAAATAAAACCTGAACCTGACAACACGCAACACAACACAACACAACATAACGCTGGCCTTCATCACAGCAGTTAACTGATCATCAAACTCATCATCCATTAACCCAAATAAAACCTGAACCTGACGACACACAACACAACACAACACAACGCTGGCCTTCATCACAGCAGTTAACTGATCATCGAACTCATCATCCATTAACCCAAATAAAACCTGAACCTGACAACACACAACACAACACAACACAACGCTGGCCTTCACCACAGCAGTTAACTGATCATCGAACTCAACATCGATCAACCCAAACCAAAACCTGATCCTGACAACACACAACCCAACCCAACCCAACCCTCGCCTTCACCACAGCAGTTAACTGATCATCGAACTCAACATCGATCAACCCAAACCAAAACCTGATCCTGACAACACACAACACAACATAACACAATACTGGCCTTCATCACAGCAGTTAACTGGTCATCACACTCACCATCCACCAACACAATCAAAACCACCCGCCGTCCCGTCACATTCTCGCTAACCAACCAGACCAACCCGCTGACTGTTGCTTGCTGGCTGCGGTAACTACTGAACTGATTCAATGCTTTCACAGCATACGTACATTTCTTTATTTAGTCATTGATTGTTAACCAAGCACTGTAGTCCAAACCAAATTACCCAATGAAAAAAAAAGGCGGAAGGAAGAAGGTAAAGAAACAAAAGAAAATGAACGAGGAAGGAGGGAGAGAAGAGAGAAGAGAAACAGAAGGGAAAAGAGATGGAGAAGAAAACGGAAGGCGGAAGAGGAAGAAAAACAAGAACAACTAAAAACCGAAAACAACCTCTCCCCTTCATTATCAAAAACGAAAAAAACAACAAAAAACACCCCAAAAAACAAACAAAAAAACTACTAATTTTAAAGAGAAACACACACACACACACACACACACAGGGAGAGAGAGAGAGAGAGAGAGAGACAGACAGACAGACAGACAGAGACAGAGAGAGAACAGTATCAACAACAGCAACAGAAATACAATTATGATGAGTTTCAGTTTCAGTAGCTCAAGGAGGCGTCACTGCGTTCGGACAAATCCATATACGCTACACCACATCTGCCAAGCAGATGCCTGACCAGCAGCGTAACCCAACGCGCTTAGAATTATGATGAACATGGTAATAATACCAATGACGATGATGTTGATAATAGCGAAAAGAATGGGACTAAAAAGAAAAAAACACAACAACAAAAAACGAGAACAAAAACATGCAACAATAATAAGATAGTGATCATAATCATGTTAACAATAACAATGACGATGGCGATCATCGGAGAAGAAGGAGGAGGAGAATATGATGATGATGATGATGATGATGATGATGATGATGATGAAGAGCAGAAAGACTACGACAAGGAAAAAGAAAAAAAAATATGCAGCATACTGGGGAAAGCAAATCCCGACATGAAAAACACGAAATGGCTGCCTTTGACTTGTCTGGGGTTCATTTCACATAATGCAAAACAGATGAACCTGCCGCATTTCGGAAAAAAAAGCAGTGAGACACACATGTCCTCTGTTCATTGTTGTTTTTGACCCAGCGGACTGCGAACACCAAGATCAGGGCGGAGAGAGAGAGCTGTTCTAAAAAAAAAAGAAAAAAGAAAGTTGTTTTAATGTCATCTGTACATCTTTATCTCGTTGCTGCAGTAAACAGACGTAACAGAATGGTGTCCGCCTCATTCCAGACAACATACTACCGTTGTGACACAGGCGGGTGCCTGTGCGCTGTTTCAAGTTTGGACTGCGGAGCCGCTTGTGTTACCATCCTTGAGAACACAGACTGTGTCATCTTTGGACTACGATGGACTTCCGAGAAGTCATTTTTCTGAAAATCATAAATGCACGAAGGCGACTCGATGCCCGTTATGTTAGGGTTAAAAAAAAAAGGGGGTGTGTGGGGAATGGCCAGCCCTGTGGTATTCCTTTCAAAACGTGTTTAAAAAAAAATGTTTGGTAAAATCATACAAAAAAAAAAAAACCCTTAAAAGAAACGCAACAACATTATCTCTTGGTAATTCAAATTGGGACGCTTTTGAATAAATGATAAGGAAAACAACATTATTTTGTAGTCTTAGGCAATTAACTGACATAATCATTATTGCAATTTTTATGTATTGCATACATTCTAGTGATCTTTCTGTTGTAATATTCTGTCTTGCAGTAATCCCTTTTTATTTTCCTTCGCTGTTTGATCTTTATATGTAAACGTTTCTGTCTGACAGCTATTTGAGAGCCTTAGTTTCGATTTTCTTATGCCTTGTTGTTAAAAGGATCTGGAGAAACACACAGATACATTTGTTACAAAAAAAAATGCATTTCTTTGTTTTGTATTGTCGATAACAATCGTTCAGTTGCATTTGTTGTGAATTAGAATTCTGCGGGGAGATCGATCACCTTGTAGTCTTCCTACTGCAGCCTCTGCCAGAGTTTCGATGTTGGATTAAGTTTTGTGGTTCCACTTGTTTTTCTCTTCTATTATCCCGTGCTGCCTGTACACGAGTGTTCTAACGTGTCCATCCTATGTACGTATATGTGTATGCGCCTTTCCGTGTGTATGTTGCCATATGTGTGGCTGGGGTGTGTGGGATGTCTTGTTGGGGAAGCACTCCTGACGAGGGTAGCACGGCAGCATGCTGTGCTCCTTAGGAAGAAGCTGGTTCGCAGCAGTCCCCGCCTGGCATCCAGCTCTCTCCAGATACTCCATGCAGCGGTCAGGGTGAGGCAGTGACCACGTCGACTGACCAGAATCGGACTGATCAGCCATTGTCCGACACGTCACGTCCAGTCGGCCACCCGTGGTGAGATGTTGAGGTCCTCATCGACTACGATGGACGAACAGCAACATGTGTGTTTCTATGTAAGTGCATTGGTATGCGAACCCCACATCTGTTAGCAAGATCTATGTCTGTCTGTATTAGTATGTGAATTTCTCACTTTTAGCAAGATATATGTTTGTATTAGTATGCGAATCTCTCATATCTTAACAATATATATATATATATATATATATATATATATATATACATATATATATATATATATATATAGAGAGAGAGAGAGAGAGAGATGTCTGTCTGTATTAGAATGCGAATCTCTCACCTTTTAGCAAGATATATGTCTGTCTGTATTAGAATGCAAATCTCTCACCTACTAGCAAGATATATGCAAGTCTGTATCAGAATGCGAATCTCTCACCTACTAGCAATATAATTATATGCCTGTCTGTGTTAGAATGCGAATCTCTCACCTACTAGCAAGATATATACCTGTCTGTATTAGAATGCGAATCTCTCACCTTTTAGCAAGATATATGCAAGTCTGTATTGGAATGCGAATCTCTCACCTTTTAGCAAGATATATGCAAGTCTGTATCAGAATGCGAATCTCTCACCTTTTAGCAAGATATATGTCTGTCTGAATTAGAATGCGAATCTCTCACCTACTAGCACGATATATGCACGTCTGTATCAGAATGCGAATCTCTCACCTACTAGCAAGATATATGCCTGTCTGTATTAGAATGCGAATCTCTCACCTACTAGCAAGATATATGCAAGTCTGTATCAGAATGCCAGTCTCTCACCTATTAGCAAGATATATGTATGTATGTATTAGACATATGTCTGTCCGTCAACTGATTGCTTGCTGGCCTGTGTCGTTGTCCGATCGCTGACAGATGTATTTCTTTCGAGCACCATGCACCTGCCTGCCTGTCCCACTGGCAATGTGCTGTACAAGCAGCAGCAGCAGCAGCTTCACCATGCAACCACACGGCCATATGTCACTGTCTCTACACCACGTGGGGCACCGCTGGTGCGAACGAAATCGTACACCATGTAAACCCGTCATGAAACAACAACTCCCTGTCAGTGTCTGTTGTGAAGAAAACAAGCATCGTTCAAAAGCCGTGCATATGCGCGCCCGCGCATACACCCCCCCCCCTTACACACACACACACACACACACACAGAGACACACACACACACACACGCAAAAAATATCTATCACAACACATAACACTTTCGAGTACAGCGAATTATTGCCAAAGACAGACAGACTTAACACATAAGCGCAGGCCGTGCATTAGTGCAGCTATGCATCTGCAAAACAGTTTCCGGAAGTCTTCCAAAGTAGTGAAATAAATAAATTATATATATATATATATATATATATATAAACAAAAACAAAACAAACAAAACAAAAACAAGAACAAACAACAACAACAACAACAAAAAAGCCCGCACACACAATAACATGGCAAGAAGTTTTTCAAAGTAAACCATACGTTCAACAACAACAACAACAACACACAATACAACTGCTCAGACCCACAACGACATTACAGATTCCCCCCCCCCCCCCCCCACTTCCCCCTCGCTCCCCCCCCAACCCCCCCAAAAAAGCAAACATACAAAACACCACAGCAACATGTTCAGAGATGAAGAATCAATACAGCAAGTGGAAGATGGATGTTGACAGAACTGTTCCACAGCCACCACTCCCCCCCCCCCCCACCCCCCCCAAACACACACACATACAGACGCCCATGTACGCCTTTTAGCGCACCAGGGAAAAACCTCCCAGAAAAATAAAAAGAGAAAAAAAATAAAGAAAAAACAGAAAAAGATAAAATCAGAAAATAAACTCCACCAAAAACATATAGACGAGAAGTTGACAAGAGAAGGAGAGACAACGTGGTAATAATCAGTGCGGGAGAAACAGGAGACAGTCGCGCAAAGTTTTCAGACACGCTGGAGTCGCTGGGAAGAATATGGATTTTTTAATGGACAAGAATGGCCACGGGTGTGATGGCATAAAAAGCATTCTAAATATTAAAAAAAAACCCACAAAAACCCAAAGCTCCACACATAAAATGGAGAATGGTACCAGGATGGCTGGGGTGGAGGCCGGAGGGATGGGGGTGGGGGGTGGAGTCTAGGATGTGGAGGTGGGGGAGGAGCACAGATCATGAACTTAAACTTTGAGTCGTTGACAAGGGGGGTGGGGGACGGGGGGGGGGGGGGACGTGGGAGTCTGCGTCCACGACCACAACCGGAAAAAAACAACAACAAACACAACAAAAGACACACGCACTGAGCTGGAATAAATCATGAGATTTTGATATAATGGAAAAGCGTGAGACGCCTGCATACACACACACTCACAAACACTCTGCCACCAACACACACACTCACAAACACCCCCCCCCCCACACACACACACACAAACATCCCCCCCACACACACACACTCACAACCCCTCCCCCAACACACACACACTCACTAACACCCCCCACCCTCCCAACACACACCCTCACAAACACAACTCCCCCAACACACACTCACAAACACCCAAATCCCCCCAACACACACACTCACAAACATCCCCCCCCCAACACACACACACTCACAAACAACCCCCCCCCCAACACACACTCACAAACATCCACCCCCAACACACTTTCACACAAACACCCCCCCCCACCCCCCGCCCAACACACACACTCATAAACAACACCCCCACCCCAACACATACACTCACTAACAAACCCCCCAACACACACTCACAAACATCCACCCCCCAACACGCATACAAACATGCCCCCCCCCTCCCCCACCACACACACTCACAACCCCCCCCCCCCCCCCCCCAACACACAAACACTACCCCCCTAACCCCCCGACACTCACACTCACAAACACGCCTCCCCACCCCGACCCCACCCCCCATACACAATAACAACAACCCCAACAACACCACACAGACCGTAAACATAATTACACTCGAGACAACACGCAGTCTGACAGATCAGAACCGTAAGGCACTGCTCAAAGACCGCAGAAATCCACTGCAGGCAAACACGCCCAGTGGAACAATCACCTCAGCGAAATGCTGCATCACACTATGTGAGCACAATACCCAACACTGAAACACGATAATGTGAGGACAAAAAGAAAGGAAAAAAAAGGCTGATAACAAAACGTGCACGGAAGGGAGCAAGCACCCAAACCAAGAAAACAACAACAACGACCACCACCACCACAACAGCAAACAGAAGTATTTAAAAATAAATAAATAATAAAATGCCTTGTGAGTACAAAGAGAAACTATTGGGACAAAAACAACAACAACAAAAGTAATACGACTGCAACCCCACTACTCCATCTTCGGAGGTGTGCATGATAGGCATGTTCTTGTGTCCATTACCCACCGAACACTGACATGGATTACAGGATCTTTAACGTGCGTATTTGATCTTCCGTGTACGTATACACACGAAGGGGGTTCAGAAACAAGCAGGTCTGCTCATATGTGTTGACCTGAGAGATCGGAAAAAAACCTCCACTCTTTACCAACCAGGCACCGATCGTTACCGAGATTCAAACCCGGGATCCTCAGATTGGAAGTCCAACGCTTTAACCACTCGGCTATTGCGCTTACCCAAATGTGAACATTAATTTCGTTATGCTCTCTCTCTCTCTCTCTCTCTCTCTGTGTGTGTGTGTGTGTGTGTGTGTGTGTGTGTGTGTGTGTGTGTGTGTGTGTGTGTGTGTGTGTGTGTGTGTGTGTGTGTGTGTCTCACCAGCCGCCGTGGCGAAGTGGTTAGCGTCGCGGACTGACGGCTGGAAGGGCACGGGTTCGAATCCCAGCGGAGATGGGTTTTTGCGGCCCACGTCAGGCTCCTACCAAGAGCTGAATGTATTATGGGCTTAAATGGTTAGACTGGGACCACACAGTCGAGTATCGTCAACTTCAAGGATGCGTCTTTGGGTGTGTTGCTCTAATTTCCTGACCTCCTATTTCTCGGGCCTGGTTAACACCGGGATATCATTATGACAGGAAGCGTAGAGTACAGCCTTGCCACGTCGTCCAAAACCTGAATGGACATCCATAGCAGCATCGTCATCATCATCGTGATCTTGCTCCTTCATCAACATCATCATCATCATCTCTCTCTCTCTCTTTTCTGCGCAAGAATTCTGTCTATTTTTTTCTCTTTTTCGGTCTTATTCATTAAATGTTAGAGAATATAATACAGAGCTGTCTGGCATAATGAGACGCTTAGATACACAGCATACATGCAGAAAAGTTATACTCATTATACTTACATGATACATGAATTAGCAAGGCTTGCCTTGAAATATTTTCCCCCTTGAGGTATCTGATTTTACTCCTGTCTTCAGTTCTTTTTTTTTTTTTCCACCGCGCAGGCCTTTGCTATATCTTCATTTGTGCGTTCATTTACTTAATGGCGCTCTTGCACGAAATACATGTTGGCCTTGTGCAACAACTGCACTTGCATGGTATGTGTGCTGTGTATTTGCACTACCTATATCACTTTTCCCACTTTATGAAGGGGAAAAAAACAAAAAAACAATCAAGCTTATCATTTTCATCATTAAAAGATCTCTCTCTGTCTCTCTCGTGAACAACGAATAAAACTATAACCTCAAGCAAACACTCTGACAAATACACACACACCGATTCACACGACAGTGGTTAAGTTGTACCACAGAAAACAAACTCAAGACAAAAACATCTGTGCCATGATGTGTTACAAAAAGAACGGAAAAGAAAGTCCGCCAGGAGAGAGGAGAAAGTTGGAGAGCAGATGAATGGGATGGACAGGTATTAAGGTAAAAGAAAACAGGGCAAGGAGCTGATGAAGAGTAGGGGTGGAAGAATAATGAAAGAGAGGAAAGGACAAAGAACTGATGAAGTGAAGGCATGGAAGGAGAAGAACAAAGAAGAAAGGAAAAAAGAACTGATGAAGTGAAGGCATGGAAGGAGAAGAACAAAGAGGAAAGGACAAAGAACTTATGAAGGGATGGGAAGGGAGACAGGGTGTGAGGTGGTAAGGAGGCGGGAGGGGGGGGGGGGGGCATGGGGGTTGGGGGGGGGAGGTGTAAGCAGAAAACACCAGAGCCAGGAAAGGCTGAGTCAGAGCCATGTCTGTGCTGTCCTGGAGCACACAGAACACAGACTGGACAACGGGTCGAACACAGAAGTCGACATCCAGGACCACGTGGTTCAAGTAAGGCAGGTGTCTACACCCTTGGGGTCTGGCCCACGGAGGAAGGGGGAGGAGAGGGACAGCAATCTGGACACACCTTGTGGGAGGAGGGGAAGAAGGCGAGAAAAAACACCTAACCCTAACTGACCTGAAGAAGAAGAAGAGGTTCAGTTACTCAAGGAGGCGTCACAGCGATCGGACAAATCCATATACGCTACACCAGTATACACTGCCTGACCAGTAACGTAAGCCAACGGGCTTAGTCATGCCTTGAGAAAAAAAACGGAAACGGATACATAAACAAATAAATGGATAAGTCTCCAAATTACATAAACAAATAAATGGATAAGTCACCAAATTAATGAACAAAATAAACTGGAATAAATAAACAGATTAATCTAAAATGAAAAGAACAGAAAACTATGCGAGCAAATAGATAAAGAAATGAAATATAGAATTTAAAAAAAAAAAAAAGACATTAAAGGAAGAAGAAGAAGAAGAAAACGGAGATAAAATCAGCGCAGGGGGAATAGGCAAAGACAAAGAAACGTTGGTCAGTTTTGGTGAGAGGGAGGGGGTGGGGGCTGGAGAGAGAGAGAGAGAGGGATAACAGTAGTAGCTAAAAGCCATGGACAGCAAAACTGGTTAAAAACAGAAGCACCCAGAAACAAGGCCAACAGCAGACAAACGGAAAGATGCTGTCAGTAAGACAAGACACCGCGTTCTTACTCGCCAGAACGACAGTCCAGCTAGCAGAAGTGGACGAGGAGAAGGAGGAGGAGAAGGAGAAGGAGGAGGAGGAGGAGGGCAGACTGAAGAGGTCTCCCACCGGTTTACCTGCATGGACGTGACCAGCGAGGTGCGTGAGTAAGAGCCCAGACGACCCAAGAAACTCTGCGTGAAGTGTGTTATGTCCTGCACAGACACGTTCCCCCGATACAACGGCCAAGGGCGTCACCACCCACCTCACAAAGCAGAGACAAACAACAAACACACCAACACCAACAATGACAAACAACACTGACACACCCACCTCACAAACGAGAGACAAACAATACACACCAACACCAACAATGACAAACAACACTGACACACCCACCTCACAAACGAGAGACAAACAACAATACACACCAACACCAACAATGACAAACAAACAACAAACTAACACACCCACCTCACAAACGACAGACAAACAGCAAACACACCAACACCAACAATGACAAACAACAACAATGACAGACAAACAACAAACTAACACACCCACTTCAGAAATAAGAAAAAAACAACAAACACACCCACACCAACAATGACAAACAACAAACTAACATACCCACCTCACAAACGACAGACAAACAGCAAACACACCAACACCTACAATGACAAACAAACAACACTAATACACCCACCTCAGAAATAAGCGAAACACAACAAACACACCAACACCGACAATGACAAACAAACAATAAACTAACACACCCACCTCTGAAATAAGAGAAAACAACAAAACACACTAACACCCAGAATGAGAAACAAACAACAACACTAACACATCCACCTCTAAACCAGAGACAAACAACAAACACACCAACACCATCAATGACAAACAAACAACAACACTAACACACCCACCTCACAAACAACAGACAAACAAAAAACACACCAATACCAACAATGACAAACAACAACACTGACACACCCACCTCACAAACGAGAGACAAACAACAAACACACCAACACCAACAATGACAGACAAACAACAAACTAACACACCCACCTCACATACGAAAGACAAACAACAAACACACCCACACCAACAATGACAAACAACAAACTAACACAACCAACCCACAAACGAACGACAAACAAACAACAAACACACCCACCCGAACAATGACAAGCAAGCAGGACAGATTCAGTACACGCTGAATACCCGTGTTTCAGTTTACTCCATTTGTTGTGTTCATGAACCAGACACTGCAAACACCACGACTGACAGCAAAGAAAAAAAATCAATTTATTTGTCTTTTTTTTTTCTTGTCTACTTCCCCATCTTCTTCAACAAGCACGGAGAGTTACAGAATATGGGATTGTTTAAAACTGTGTGATGAAGCACACGGATGATGATGCTGGCAAAGTATACCTGTTGTATAATACAATGTGAAGCATATCGCAGTACATTCTCTGTGTAACTGCATGCGTTCTATTAATAGCCTGCGTTGTTTCCTGGTATACCACGGATACATATCGCTATCTTTACAATAGATTTGGTGTTACTGACAAAGACCTAACAAACGTTTGTCCTCCAAACTGTCAGTCCCAAGCGCAAAAAGGAACAGCACCTCTAATTCCTGGATTTTCCACTCTGAAGGAACACCAAGACGGTACTAAACCTGTTGAGAAAATGTCAACAGGACAGGTGATTTATTTCTAAGAGGAAATTTCGTTATGTTTTGTTTTTTCCCCCAATGGCTGTCATGCCTGTAATGGGTCGCTTCTGTTGTGAATCGTCTCTGTCAAGTTAAACACTGTGTTCATTACCATCAGTCTAAATAGCTGGAGCAGAGTTATTTTACTCCAATATTCCCCACAGAAAGTAAAATAATAATAATAATAATAATAATAAAAAATAAAATAAAAAGAAGAAAAGAAAAAAGAAACGCAATCAAACACTACACTGCCGCGCGTGCTCAAAATCTATCTTACCTGTTTGTCCACAGTGCTCAGTTACCGTTTCTTAATTAGTGATCACAGTTATGACGAAAACAATAACATGAAAGAGGTCTTTGTGAGTCTCCTTTAATTTAAACATCTTGAAATTAGACCTTTAAAGGAAATGAGAAATAGATGTCCAGGCTGTATGCTCTATGGATGACGGAATGAACGAACGAATACATAAGTATATAGATAAAGAGCAACCGAAAATCTATGTCCAACCCGAATTCTGCGCATCATGATCAATCGTGTCAAGGAGGATGATAGTGCAAACAGAGGAGAAAAACGACAACAACAAACATATTTCCACACACTGTAGATCTCAGAAGATGATCAGAGCAGGCATCCAACGTATGAAGAACGACACACAAGACACAAGAGGCTGTGCACCGTGGTTGTAGCATGCCCATACTAATCGCACTAGTTACGCCTGTCTCAGACGGGGTGTTGGAGTGACGGTTCCACGCCGAGTGTTGGCTGCAGGGCGCGCGGAAATGGACCAGCCTCTGATCTCATTTTGTCCAGTGACAGTTGCTCAAGAACATCTGTGGAGGAATGAGCGAGCTGTGGATGAGTCGTATTTTATCCAGTGACAGTTCACCGAGAACCACAATGAAGGTGTGAGGGATTGGTGAATGATCTGTGTTTGTCCGGCGACAATTGACCGGAAAACAATTTTGGAGGGATCATAACGGAGTGGCGTGTGATCTATATTTCAGCCAGTGACAGTTGATTCAGAAAAAAACGAGGAAGGGATAATGGAATAATGCATGGTCTGTGCTCGTCCAACGACAGCTGACCGAGAAAAACAGTGAAGGGATAAAGGAACGTTTTTGACATGTATTCCTCCGGCGACAGTTGACCGAGGAAAACGGTGAAAGGATAATAATGTGGGTATCTTCTGGCGACAGCTGACCGAGGGAAACGGTGAATGGATAATAATGTGTGTATCTTCCGGCGACAGCTGACCGAGGAAAACGGTGAAATGATAATAATGTGTATATCTTCCGGCGACAGTTGACCGAGGAAAACGGTGAAATGATAATGTGTATATCTTCCGGCGACAGTTGACTGAGGAAAACGGTGAAAGGATATGGGAGTATAGTCTGTATATCTTCCGGCCACAGCTGACCAAGAAAAAAAAACTGTGAAAGGATAAGGGATTGGTGTCTAATCTGTATTTCGTCCGGCGACAGTTGACCGAGGAAAATGGTGAAGGGATAAAAGGGTGGTGTGTGATCCCAGTTCATTAAGCAGCACACCAGACCGAGACGGGCCAGGGACGATCAGTGGTCTATGATCTCCATTATTCGCCCACTCAGCGACGTGTGAATTAAATGGGAAGGGAAATGTGAATGATCCGGCAATGTCCGACCGAGGTAGGCAGAGCTAATTTCCCATTGATCGATTGCATTTCAGTTGCACAGGTGTGGCGTGGAGCGGGGCCGGTGGCGGCGTTCGTTTGGCATACGAACGTTTCAGAAAGCACAAGAAAAGACACAGGAGTTGTGGTATTCGATCATGTCAGGGAATTCTAGCAACTGTGCGTGGTAAGGTTTCGTAATGTTTTGGGTGGTGTCCTGAGGTTTGGGGTGGTTTCGCGAGGTATTTAGGATGTTTTCGATCAATGAACTTACACTATCACCGTGGGAAAATGGGTAACGAAGACAACACTCCGACTGACCACCTTAACTCGGACGCGCCGTGTCAGACGTGTTGTCACCGAAAAACGACAAACCATCATTTCTTCGAGCGCAAAACACAGTTACTGAAAGACGCAGGTCCATCTTATGCGGCATCTGTACAACTGGCATGTAAATAAATGCAAAAAGGTAGTCACAAAATCATCGCAATGACACATGAAATTCATCTTCACACACCATAAACCAAGAACAGTTCAACACAAAACGGGGCAAACGACTATCACACGGAAAGAAAAATAGCAACAACAGTATTTTTCACAAACATGAAGATGACAACTGTATAAGAACAACAACTCGCAACAACATTTTTTTTTTCTTTTTCACAAACATAATATGATAAAGTTCAAAGCTATGAAAGACTTTAATTAAAGACACCAGATAAGCAAAAACCTGCGATGCAAATAGAAAACAAAATCACACATCTAAATGAGAAAATTTGTAAACAACAACAATAACAACTAAACGGAGAAACATTCTTTCATGAAGATGTAAGCGAAAACAAAGTAAGTGCGTGCGTGCGTGTACGTGTGTGTGTGTGTGTGTGTGTGTGTGTGTGTGTGTGCGTGTGTGTGTGTGTGTGTGCGCGCGCGCGTGCGTTCGTGCCTCTGTGTGTGTGTGAAGACATGAGAGAGAGGGAGGAAGAGGAGAGAGAGGAAAAGGAAAGAGACAGGGGGAGGAGAGAGAGAGACAGACAGACAGAGAGAGGCACGAGGAAGAGGGACGGGGAATGAACAAGCGGTCGAATGGGGAAAAAAAAAATCAATCCGCCGAAAGTTTCTTTTCCCTGAGCAATCAATCGTTAACCAGAGCGACGAAAAACAAGGATCAATCCACTAGGACCTGACAGACCAGGCGAAACTGAGATAGGGATGTCCACAAAGGATGAACGACAGGAACACATAGATCATTCTCCACAGACTCAAGAGAACTGGTCAGGCTTGGGACCTCCCACCAACTGTTGACCACTCATCAGAGTTTGAGGTTCAACCCTTTCACCGCCAGTCAATTCAGAGTGCAAAATTCCCCTGTGCTATAAACACAGAAAATATGGCGTCTAAGAATAGCTGGGGATTCCCCCCTGCGATGTGTAGAAAATAATGGCCTATCCTTCCACCGAACATTAAGAGCAGTAGGTTCATGGATAACAGACCCATGATCTGGCCATCTTTCTGTGACATGGGTCCTCTGCTTAGCTGCTGCATAAATGCAAGTTTGGCGGTGAAAGGGTTAAGGCCCTGTTTCGGAGTGGTGTTGTGTCATGGGGAAAGACGCTCTACTCCGTGTCTCCTTCTTCCATACATAAACATACGTTTAATCATACGGGAAAATAAATACATATCATTTCGAATATGAAGGCACAATATTAAAACAACAACAACAACAACATAACCTTGAAGTATTTACGTGCGCACACTGGCTTATGATGTTCACATATTAAGCTATAAGCTACTACACAAAGCTGAGACATAGGCAATACAAGACTGTGTAAAAAAAAAAAAAAAAAAAAAAAAAAAAAAGTGCGAGGAAGATGTCATTTTCTCGGATTTAGTTGTTGATTCATTTTTCAGTCTTTTTTGTGTGTATGTATGTGGGTGGGTGTGTTGATACACAGCTGGTCAACAACCTATTGATACAGATAACCAAAGTCTGACACCTGTGACCAGTCCTAAAATCTGATGAGCAGCTGCTTCACCCAGTAACCTGCCAATCTCCCGTGCTTTTTGTTCGCCATTCGATGATAAAACTCACACAGACAGCAACAGCGAGTGTTGCATTATTCACCACGAGGCATTGTGTGAACATGAACACAGGATTCGTCAGGTTGTTACTGTAAAATCATCGCTCACGCTGCTGTCGCTCATGTAGTCGTCATCATCTTGGTTATCGTTATCAGCACTGCACGTGCTTGAGAAATGTGTGCCTGTGTAAGCGTCTACACACAGACGCACATACAGACACAGACACACACACATATATATATATTTATATATTTTTTTTTTTATACACACACACACGCACACACACATACACATATATATATATACATAATATATATATATACACACACACACATACACACACACACACACACGCACACACACACACACACACACACACTATATATATATATATATATATATATATATATATATATATATATATATATATATATATATATAGTTATCTGACCGGACAAGATCGTGTGGTTCAATGGAGGTTTTTTTCACACACTGACTGGACGTTCCTCTGATGCAGTGCGTTGTTTCTTTAGTTCACAGTGAATGAAGAAGCTCATGTAAGTTTCTTAAAGTAAGGGGGGGAAAAGGTGGGTGAGTGGGGGTTAGGGGGTGGGTGGGCGCAGAATAGAAAACAACCACCACCAACAAAGAAACAACAACAACAACAACAAAACCCAAAGGGATGGCGACAAAGATAGACAGGCAGACAGACGGACAGATTCATAGATAAATGGATCGACAGATGGGCAGACAGAGTGAAAGCGAGGCAGGGATGGGACACACACACACACACACACACACACACACACACACACAATGAATGGGAGAGAGAAAGGGAGAGAGAGAGAGAGAGAGTGAGAGAGAGAGTGAGAGGGAGAGAGTGAGAGGGAGAGAGAGAGAGGGAGAGAGAGTGCGAGAGAGGGAGAGAGAGTGCGAGAGAGAGAGAGAGAGAGAGAGAGAGAGAGGGACAGACAGAGACAGAGGCTGGATGGAGGAAGGTGGAAGGAAGGAGGGAGGGAGAGAAAGAAGAAAAGAAGCAAGAGAGTTTCAGTTTCAGTTCCAAGAAGTTTGTCAGAGTGTGCGGACAGATGCATATGCGCTACACCACATCTGCTGAAAAAAAAAGAGAGCAGATGCTTGACATTCGTATTACCCAATGTGCTGATCAAGCCTAGAAAGCCTAAAAATATATAAATAATAGACATAAATATTACAAAAAAGCAAGAGAAAGAGAGACAAAGAAAGGTACCAAAGAGAATAAAGTCTAAGTTATAAGAATCCGAAAAAAAACAAAAAAACAACTACACTAACTGTAGTGATAAAACACACACACACACACGAACACAAAAGGATGGCAAACTATTTAGCAAGTACTGCGAAACGATAAATGAGCGTAGAAGAAGAAGATATTCACATCAAAAGGGAGGGGGGAAAAGGTCAACAAAATACTTAATAGAAAGAAAGGAAAATATTCAATAAACACATCGACAGGCAGTTGAAATCAGTAATGTTTCCTGGTATCTGTCGGTAGGAATTTCTTCCTTTTTTGTGTGCTGACAGAGAAACTAGGAAAAGAATTAAAACGTTCTGTGTCAAATTCACACAGAAGAGCTACATGGAAAGCGAACACACCCACGTGGATATACTGTTTTGGAGCAATATACGTATCACAGGTGGATATTGTTTTTGGTGCTACATATGTCACCAGTAACACACTCTTTCTGCGGTTTCAGCACTTTGGGGCCTGGTGCAGTGTATGTGTCACGAAAATATACTGTTATGATCCTACTACTCTGGGCTTGGTGCAATACATGATTCCAGAATCTGGGATCATTACTGAACCGAGAAAGGAGAATCGACAGACTGACAGACAGGCAAACAGTCAAAACCGGACGCACGCACACACACACACACACACACACACAACACAAGACACACAACACACACACACACACACACACACACACACGCATTCATTCTCTCCCCCTCTTTTTAAACGTTTAGTCGTAAATGACATGCTTGGAAAACAAAAAAGATCATACACACCCTGAGTCGTTTTTCTGTTCACCGTTCTAAGAACACTAAGTTTCAGTTTCAGGGTATCAAAGCGTGCGGACTTCTCCGATTTCGACCAGGAATGGCTGGCTGAACCACACCATAGTGGATATGGACAAGTTAAACTGTCAACTAAAAGAGAAACACACACACACACACACACACACACACACACACACACACACACACACACACACACTCGAAGATCTCTGCATAGATACGTGGAGAAAAGCATAACTATAAGCAGTTTGACAGCGACATACTTATTATACAGACAGGCGATCGGACGATATACACACTACCACAGAGCATGAAAAATCCAAACGCTTAAAAATCGCACGCGACCTTCTCACAGAAAGAGGCAGATGATGACGATAATGTTCTTGATCAATGCGTTTGATCTGATTACGCAAGCGAACGTGTTGTTGAAAGATGTATGACTATATCACCTTTAATGATGGCTACACAGTCAGCTTTGTATTAAAAACAAAACAAAAAACAAACAGAAAACAAACTCTGATATATTCTAGACTAGCACTATACATATGTACGGAAGTACCAAAGAACTATCCTATTCTCAACAAGCAAGCAGGAAGAACAAACAAACAAACAAAAAACTCAACAAACAAAGCCGTTTTCCTTGTATATGCACCAATCTGATGTACTATTTTGTCGCCGTCATTCAGAGTATTCAAAGTGTAAGATGCTGATGTCGTTATGATTATGCCCACCATGCTGATTTTGTTGCTTTACCTCTTGGTGTTCATGATTAATAGATCATATTCACACACACACACACACACACACACACACACACACACACACACACACACACCACACACACACACACACACACACACACACTCTTCTCTCTCTTCCATCACTGTGTGTATGTATGTACCTTCTTATGTTCTTTCATCATTTAGTATTGTGTAGTGTAGACTGTGTTCGGGGTGGGGGGAGGGGCGAGCTGGGGAGTGGGGGGATCCAGTTTCAAAAAACCCAACAACAACAACAACACACTGCTGCTTATCTATCATCCTCGAAAACAGAAGAATTGTGTCTGGTCTCTGGGACCCATCGCAAGGCCAGCGGAAGGCACATCAACAAGTCTGCAAAGGATTCAAGCCATCCGTCCTGAGCAAAGGCCAGCTGGAAGACAGTGCATCAGCCAGCCAAGGACCCTGCCCTCTACTCAGCATTACGAAGGAGCAAAGGCAATGTGTGGATCGCCATGATTTGGGGTTTTCATCGCCATTCCGGTAAACAGACCCCAAAATGGCCACCGGTTTCCCAAAAGGCGGGGCGACAGCCTCTTTTTTCTCATATAAATATAGATATATTTGTATTTCTTTTTATCACAACAGATTTCTCTGTGTGAAATTCGGGCTGCTCTCCCCAGGGAGAGCGTGTCGCTACATACAGCGCCACCCCCCTTTTTTGTATTTTTTTCCTGCGTGTAGTTTGTTTTTCCTATCGAAGTGGATTTTTCTATAGAATTTTGCCAGGAACAACCCTTTCGTTATCGTGGGTTCTTTTACGTGCGCTAAGTGCATGCTGCACACGGGACCTCGGTCCATCGTCTCATCCGAATGACTAGCGGCAAGACCACCACTCAAGGTCCAGTGGAGGGGGCTGAGCCGTGATTCGAACCAGCGCGCTCAGATTCTCTCGCTTCCTAGGCGGACGCGTTACCTCTAGGCCATCACTCCACATCCATATCTATATAACCATTATTATTACTATCATTTTTAATCACTGTGCTTTGTTGGTATATTACATCTTTAATGCCATTATGTCTGTGTTGTCGTCGCCTATGTTCTTTACGTTTGTTCATTTTGCTCTATTGCCCCAATGATTGAAGCACCATTCATATATGCCGTTTATTTTCCTCTTGAGCACCCAGGATCGAAACAAAATTCAAACCTGCTGTTCATTTTCCTCCATAGTCCCTTGGCTGAAGCACCATTCAAATCTGCTGTTCATTTTGCTGTATTAGCTCCTTGGATTGAAGCACCATTCAAATCTGCTGTTCACTTTGCTGTATAGCTCCTTGGATTGAAGCACCATTCAAATCAGTTGAACAGTTTACTCCAAAACCCCTAGGGCAGGAAAATCATTCAAATCCTGTGAAATCTTGTGATATCCGGATACCAAAAAAACAGCGGAGCGAAGGACCTTTGTTCTGGCATCAATGATCCGTTTGGTCCGAATGCCGACCCGCTGGGAGGCCGGTTGGTATCTTGGGTTCAGGTCTCAGCCTTTCTTGTCGTTGTTTTCTGATGCTGGGCGATGAAACAATGAGCACTTTGAGTCATATCATGTCTTGACGATTCGCTTTTGGGGACATGCGGAACGCTTTGTTGAGTATTCAGTCTAAGTAATCTGGCTTTGTAGAGTATTCTGTCTGAGTAATATGGCTTTGTAGAGTATTCTGTCTGAGTAATCTGGCTTTGTAGAGTATTCTAAGTAATCTGGCTTTGTAGAGTATTCTGTCTAAGTAATCTGGCTTTGTAGAGTATTCTGTCTGAGTAATATGGTTTTGTAGAGTATTCTGAGTAATCTGGCTTTATAGAGCATTCTGTCTGAGTAATCTGGCTTTGTAGAGTATTCTAAGTAATCTGGCTTTGTAGAGTATTTTGTCTTGTCTGAGTAATCTGGCTTTGTAGAGTATTCTAAGTAATCTGGATTTGTAGAGTATTCTAAGTAATCTGGCTTTGTAGAGCATTCTCTCTACGTAATCTGGCTTAGTAGAGGATTCATTCAGACTAATCTGGCTTTGCAGAGGATTATCTGTGAGAAATCTGGCTTTGCAGAGGATTATCTGTGAGAAATCTGGCTTTGCAGAGGATTATTTAACGTTCACCCCTCCTGGTCTTCATTGTCATCTAGAAAACATCAATAAAATCAGTCATATCAAAACTGAACCGGGCTGGACACAGTAGTTTCAGTTTCACTTTCTCAAGGAGGCTTCACTGCTGTCGGACAAATCCATATACGCTACACCACATCTGCTAGGCAGATGCCTGACAGCAGCATAACTCAAAGCGCTTGTCAGGGCTTGATTGCATGCTTGTATATTTGTGAACCTATCAGAGTAGATTTCTTTTTACATGATTTTACCAGAGGACAACACTTTTGTTGCCATGGGTTCTTTTTCAGTGCGCCAAGTGCGTGCTGCACACGGGACCTCGGTTTATCGTCCCATCCGAAAGACTAGACGCTCAGTTCGATTTTCCAGTCAAACTTGGGAGAAAGGGCGACAGCGGGATTTGAACTCACATCCTCATGGACTCTCTATATTGGCAGCTGAGCGTCTTAATCATGATGCCACGTTCCTCCTTACTCACAATGCAAAAAAACAACAACAGTCATATAAACTGTGAACCGGGCTGGCTTGGCCCTCCACATTCCGCTGTGCGATGTGTGTTCAGTCTGCAGTAGCAGTAGCAGTAGCTCAAGGAGGCGTCACTGCGTTCGGTCAAATCCATATACGCTACACCACATCTGCCAGTCTGCGTGAACCGGCACCAGTGTTCAGTGCGAGTCACCAACAGCTGCTCTCTGGAACCTGTGTTAGAGCAGTCTGCTGTCGTTCTGGCTGCAGAGGGGGGAAAAAAATCGGGAAAAGCGACAACTCTTCTTCTTCTTCTTCTCCTCGTGATATTATTCAGACACATTACGGTGGCATTAGCAAGCGCTTTGTGTACTGTCCTGAGTTTAGAGACTGAAACATAGTCAGGAAAAGTGACAACATCTATTCTTCTCGTAATGCTACTGAGACACATTGCGGTGGCATTAACATGTGATTTATGTACTGTCCTGAGTTCAGAGGCAAAATAATAGGGAAAAGCGACTACATCTCTTATTCTTCTCTTAATAATATTCATTCATTATTGTAAATCTCGTAAAATCTTGTAGTAATATTTCATACATCTCGTAATATTTATTCATTCATTATTCAATAATATTTTTAAGTCGTAATATTTATTCATTTATCATTCAATCATATTGTAACATCGTGATATTTATTTATTCATTTATCATTCAATCATATTTATTATCAGACACACTGTGGTGCCGTTAACGTGTGTCCCGTCCTGTGTAATGTTCTTCCTCGACAAGAGAGGGGGTGTACCGGTTACCAGATCGTTTGTTGTTTTCATTTCACTTTGTTGTAGATTTCTTGACAAACATTGCAAATAAGCAGAAGGGGAAAAAAAATCTTTTTGAAGCAGACCATAATGCTGTCTTTTGAACTGAACTGAAGTACTCATGCTGCGTTTGCTGAAAGAGAGAGAGAGAGAGAGCAAGGGAAGAACTAAGGAGAACAAATACAGAATGCAAGGAAGGTGTGGCTCTAGACTGACTATGATGGGGTGCTGAGGTGGAGGAGGAGGAGGAGAAAAGAAGAAAAAAAAGAGAGAGAGGAAGACGACAGAGGAAATGGAGGATACAAACTTGTGACTGCTCCTTGTGACTGGCAAGAAGAATGATGGTCCAAGCGTCCTTCACACAGACAGAAAACAGTACGGTAACTGGCTCATCAGGTATAGCAAAGCGCAACCATCACACGATTAAAAAAAAAAAAACCCACCATAACACACGCACATGCACACACATACTCGTGCAAACACTCACACACTTTGATATCAAGAAGCTCATTACAAAAAATTGCCAAAGTAATCAATATCCAAAACATAAGTGTCTCTGCCGTTACAAGACGGTTCTGCAAACAAAACTACAGTCTACACAGAAATCTTCTTTTGGACACACACACACACACACACACACACACACACACACCTTGATATCAAGAAACTCATTACAAAAATTGCCAAAGTAATCAATATCCAAAACATAAGTGTCTCTAGCCCGTTACAATTTGGTTCTGCAAACAAAACTACGGTTTACACAGAAATCTCCCTTTGGATCACACTGTCTTCTATTGATAGATTTGAGTTACCCAGCTAAAAGTTGCCGCAAAATGCTCGCTTTCTTTTTCTCTCTCTCTCTCTCTCTCACACACACACACACACACACACACACACACACACACACACACACCCATACACACACATACACTCACATACAAACACAAAAGAGAGAGAGAGAGAGAGAGAGAGAGCGCTTTACAGCTATAAAGGCATCTTTAGCTTTTGTTGCTCAAAGCCCAGACGACCACAATGGCCATATTATCAGCGCTAATGCATAGAAAATCCAGATCCACGTTTGTTACCCAAAATAACGAGTACGATTACTGACCATGTTGCTCACACTGGAATCAAGCATTGTACTGGGGGCTGAAACCATTTCCAGATCTGAACAGGACGCACACAACCAATGCTGTGACAAGTCTGAGCGATGACTCAAGATAATTGAGAAAACAAAAACTTTTCTCCCCTATACCACGGCCCACTACTGAAAGAAACTGTGAAATTATCATTATCATCATCATCATTATTATTTATTATTATTATTATAGTAAAACAGCACCTATCTTCGGCCTAGGACCAAGCTCCAAGCGCTTCACAAACACGGCGTCACTCGCCCAACAGACTGCCTACCCGGTGAAGGCGACTGCTTGCATGTCTTTAGGCGCTCGTCATTCGTTTCTCATGTCATTTGGTCAGACTTCAGTTAGGCACTTTTTTTTTCTTTTTTTTCCGGGGACAACTGTTCTTGCCGCGAGTTCTATTTCGTGCGCTAAGTGCATGCTGCACCCACAGTTTATCGTCTCATCCGAACGGCTAGCGTCCAGACCACCACTCATGGTAAGGTGATGACACTCATATGCCAATACAGAGAGTCCGTGAGGGTCTGGGTTCGAATCCTGCTCTCAGGGGGGGGAGGGGAGCAAACAACGGGAGGTGGAAACAAAGAAAGACACGCATCATAAGAATATGGTAATTCCACAAAGGTTAAAATTCCCACAGCCTTTGCACGGCCATCGGGACAGTGGCTTCACCACACTCTCTGCTGGGTCCAGGGCGTGCCACAGGAAGTCCCAAGCAGAGGCACATTCACACCTGGATGGAGTGAGGAAAAATCGGAGTAAAGTATATTTCCCAAAGATACAACACTATGCCGAAACGGGATTTCGAACCTTGATCACTGGCGAATATTGGATCTAAAAAAAAAATTTTTTAAAGAAGAAAAAAGCGGGAAAGAAGGGGTGGGTTGGAGGAGGAGGGAGGGGGGGGGGGGAGATATAAAAAGCAGCAATGATAGAAAACTGGGATGATGTAAATAAAATGAAGTCTTGATACCTTCCATACCTACTACTAACAACCTTCTTCCGACAGTGAACACAAATCATCACCAATATAACACAACAAAACGAACAACTTTCTGACTGAACTGTAGTTTTGTTTGTCGAACCTTCCTGTGACAACAAAAGTACGTGTGTTTTTAGCCATCAATTAATTCCGTAATTTTTGTTATGTATATGATATCATGATGGTGTGTGTGTGTGTGTGTGTGTGTGTTTGTGTGCGTGCGTGTGTGCGTGTGCGCGCGCATGTAACTGTTATCAACCAAAACAAACCCTACACCTTTCATTCTTACCCTGCCCCGTTTTTCTTTCTCAATTTTTGTACAAAGCGCAGTGAGGACTCATCTTTCTCTCTCTCAATCACACATGTACGCGCACATACACAAACACACTTGTACACAAGCTCGCGCGCGCGCACACACACACACACACACCATCCCACCCTTCTCTCTCTTTCTCTCTCTCTCTCTCTCTCTCTCTCTCTCGCATGTACGCTTTGGCCAAAGCACATACATTGCTGATCGATTCTCATTTTCTTGACACAGCAATATATGAAGGAAATAATGGAGCAGAAAGAGGCCAAGACTTGCATTGAAAGGCACATTCACACACACAAAAAAGACGCCGATAACGACCTGCAACGAAAAGGAAAGACAGGGAGGCAGCAAGAATTAGAAGAGGGAAGAATCAGAAGCAATGACGTTGATCTGTAAAGAGCGGCCCGATCCAGCGGAAGCGAGCGAACCAGAATGACCAGATGGAAAGAGAAAGAAAACTTCCGCATACGGCTTTGAAGCCAGCCTTTGACAAAACTTGCCTTCGTGTACGTCATACAATCCGTAATTGCATGTGGCAACCCCCTTTCCCCCCAATAAAAACGTTTCATCCGCGACTTATTATGGTATCAAATTAATTATATACTCTTCCTTTCTGTCCATCGTCCATCTTCCGCTGTTTACGTGTTTTTTTAATTTACTTAAAAGAAAATGATTTCTTACATTCATTATCAGTTATTTTCCACTGGTCAATTAACTGCTTCCCTCTAACGAAGTCCTTAATGTTATTTTCTTCAACTGCATTTCTGTGTATTTCCATTCTGTACCTTGAAAAAATCTACTTACTTGTTTGTTCATTTTGTTTAATTATTCTATTTCATTTTACGTTAACTCTCTCCATACGAACGGCGAAAGAGACGACATTAACAGCGTTTCACCCCAGTTACCATCATCAAAATATTGCAAGTGGAAGGCTCTTATACTGAAGACGTGAATGTTGACAAAGAAAACCACAATTCTGACGACGGAAGCTAAAGGTTGGGTCATTCAGACACCCACTGGACATCCTGAGGGGTCTGTGTAGAGGAGAAGAGAGGACTGGCCGTACTGAGTGAGTTAATTCTAAGAACAACGTAAATAACTACCATTCCAACAAATCGAGATAGCTTCAGTAAACTCTCTCTCTCTCTCCTCTCTCTCTCTCTCTCTCTCTCTCTCTCTGTGTGTGTGTGTGTGTGTGTGTGTGTGTGTGTGTGCCTGTCTGTTCATGGTTTACACAGACCTAATGCAGCCTCTCAAAGTTTGATCAGCGAGTTGGGTTTATGGAAAGGGCAGGAACCTACTCCCTTTTTTATGTACAGATGTGGTGTAGCGTATATGGATCAGTCTGCACACTTAAGTTGATACCTTGAAACTGACATTGAACTTCTGATTTCATTCCTATATACACCTTGTGTTCCACCATCCATCTGTACTTCTAATTTCATTCCGATATACACCTTGTGTTCCACCCTGCATCTGTACTTCTAATTTCATTCCGGATATACACCTTGTGTTCCACCCTGCATCTGTGCTTCTGATTTCATTCCGATATACACCTTGTGTTCCACCATCCATCTGTACTTCTAATTTCATTCCGATATACACCTTGTGTTCCACCATCCATCTGTACTTCTAATTTCATTCCGATATACACCTTGTGCTCCACCTTCCATCTGTACTTCTAATTTCATTCCGATATACACTTTGTCTTCCACCATCCATCCGTACTTCTAATTTCATTCCGATATACACCTTGTGCTCCACCTTCCATCTGTACTTCTAATTTCATTCCGATATACACCTTGTGTTCCACCATCCATCTGTACTTCTAATTTCATTCCGATATACACCTTGTGTTCCACCATCCATCTGTACTTCTAATTTCATTCCGATATACACTTTGTCTTCCACCATCCATCCGTACTTCTAATTTCATTCCGATATACACCTTGTGCTCCACCTTCCATCTGTACTTCTAATTTCATTCCGATATACACCTTGTGTTCCACCATCCATCTGTACTTCTAATTTCATTCCGATATACACCTTGTGTTCCACCATCCATCTGTACTTCTAATTTCATTCCGATATACACCTTGTGCTCCACCTTCCATCTGTACTTCTAATTTCATTCCGATATACACCTTGTGTTCCACCATCCATCCGTACTTCTAATTTCATTCCGATATATACCATGTGTTCCACCCTGCATCTGTGCTTCTGATTTCATTCCGATATACAATTTGTGTTCCACCCTGCATTTCATTTCATTCCGATATATACCTTGTGTTCCACCATCCATCTGCACTTCTGATTTCATTCCGATATATACCTTGTGTTCCACCATCCATCTGCACTTATGATTTCATTCCGATATACACCTTGTCTTCCACATCCATCTGTACCTCTAATTTCATTCCGATATACACCTTGTGTTCCACCATCCATATGTACCTCTAATTTCATTCCGATATACACTTTGTGTTCCACCCAGCATCTGTACTTCTAATTTCATTCCGATATACACCTTGTGTTCCACCATCCATCTGTACTTCTAATTTCATTCCGATATACACCTTGTGTTCCACCATCCATCTGTACTTCTAATTTCATTCCGATATACACCTTGTGTTCCACCATCCATCTGTACTTCTAATTTCATTCCGATATACACCTTGTGTTCCACCCAGCATCTGTACTTCTAATTTCATTCCAATGTACACCTTGTATTCCAACCTCCATCCCCCAACTGACTATACAACCCCCTCTCCTCCTATCTCACCTGTTATTGATTGATTTATTCTAAAATGATAACAATATCATGTGAAAATTAATACATAACTAGCTGTCTACACTGTGTGTGTGTGACGGGGTATCAAATAGAATTCCTTCGTTCCGTCTGTTTCGCTGACGGCTATGGGAAGTCATTGGAATGATTATTTTTTCTTCTTCTCTGGTACCGTGGGCACCAAATCCAAATGATGTCCACTCGATTAGCGATTTCAGAAGGTCATTATTTCCACTACCGCTCACTTTAGATCAGTGTGAGTTTTAAAACAAAGTTGACCGTCAATTTTTTTGGCGTTGCTGTACTGTGCTGACCAGTCATTGTACACGATCACCCAACACTCCCTGCATCTGAAGTCATGTTTTGTGTGCTGGTGTGTCTGTCTGTCCATGCAGGTTACTCTTGTTCAATGGAAAAAGCAATAGTGTGCCATCGGGATTTATCTTCTTGGAAGAGCAATAGTGTGCAATTAGGATTTATCTTCTGGTAAAAAGCAATAGTGTGCAATTTGGATTTATCTTCTTGGTAAAAAGCAGTAGTGTGCAATTAGGATTTATCTTCTGGTAAAAAGCAATAGTGTGCAATTAGGATTTATCTTCTGGTAAAAAGCAATAGCATGCCATCAGGATTTATCCTCTGGGAAAAAGCGATAATGTAACATCATGATTTATCTTCTGGGAAAACGCGGTAATGTAACATCAGGATTTATCCTCTGGGAAAAAGCGATAATGTAACATCAGGATTTATCTTCTGGGAAAAAGCAATAGTGTGCAATTTGGATTTATCTTCTTGGTAAAAACCAGTAGTGTGCAATTAGGATTTATCTTCTGGTAAAAAGCAATAGCATGCCTCTGGGAAAAAGCGATAATGTAACATCATGATTTATCTTCTGGGAAAAAGCGATAATGTAACATCATGATTTATCTTCTGGGAAAACGCGATAATGTAACATCATGATTTATCTTCTGGGAAAACGCGGTAATGTAACATCAGGATTTATCCTCTGGGAAAAAGCGATAATGTAACATCAGGATTTATCCTCTGGGAAAAAGCGATAATGTAACATCATGATTTATCTTCTGGGAAAACCAGCAGTGTGCCATCAGGACAAAGGGACACAGCACTGCAAAAAGAAAGTGACATTGTACAGCCGGGATCTAAAAATAGACACGAAGCCCCCAAGAGAAATCCGCGCTAAGCGTACAGCTTTCAGTCTACATGACTCGGGGGATGGGGATTGGGAGGGGGGCGGGGGGTGGGGGGGGGGGGGGGGTGGGGCGGGGACGTGATGTCTTCACTGGCTTCAGTGGAAAAATGTAGCTCTGCCCTCAGAGTGTTCTTCTCTTCTCTCAACAACACTGCAGTTAAAGAGGGAGAGAGAGAGAGAGAGAGAGAGAGAGAGAGAGAGAGACAGACAGACAGACAGACAAACAGACAGACAGTCAGAGACAGGGAGAGAGAGGCCTACGGGAGACTGGTGCAATAACCATACACCGGTTAGCCTGAGTACATAATTGATTCGATTTCTGCTTTTCGGATGATACTGAACAAGAATGGAAAGGGAAAGAGGGGTGTGGTGTGATGTGGTGTGGTGTGATGTGGTGTGGTGTGATGTGGCGTGGTGTCGTGTGGTGTGATGTGGCGTGATGTTGTGTGGTGCGGTGTGATGTGGTGTGGTGTGGCGTGATGTTGTGTGGTGCGGTGTGATGTGGTGTGGTGTGGGGGTGTGGAAAGGGAAAGAGGGGTGTGGTGTGGGGGGGGGGAGGAGTGTGGTGTGGTGGGGAGGGGGGGGGGAGAGGAGTGTGGTGTAGTGTGGAGGTGGAGGTACAACAGAAATGGGGCATCTCACAGTGTGTGTCATCAATGGCAAAGTTCGCGGTTGGTCTCAAGTTCCGCCTTGCCTGCAGCGATATATTACATTAAGACGACAGAAGAAAGTGAACCATGCTAACCCTGCCCCCTCCCCCCCCCTACCCTCTCTCTCTCTCTCTCACACACACACTCTCTCTCTCTCTCGCGTACACACACACACACACACTCACTCACTCTCTTTCACACACACACACACACACACTCTCTCTCTCTCGCACACACACACACACACAAACACACAGACACGTGCGCGCGAGTCCGATCATCTTTTCACGTATATGCACAGCTGTCACCTACCAAGTACCACAACAGTCCATACCATCTTTCCACACGCCTGTTTCATTCACTCTGTGTTTGGGAACAGGAACAGTCTGGAGAATTGACTTCTTCCCTGTAGTTTTCATAAAGATTTCGCCAGCTACGTCATGTGACAAGGTCCGATGGCCTGGCTACAACGATCCCTCCGAAAAACTGTTGAGGGTGGGGAAGAAAGGGAAAAAACAACAACAAAAACAACAATGATGGGCTGACAACAGGACTGAATGGACAGGAAAACGATTTGTGGATACCCACAGGCTGTGACCCAAAGGCAACAGAGTTGGCGGAATCTGGTGAACAGGTCTTCTGTACTGTGCGGCGTTCCAGTGACCCTACTCTTCAGAGTCGAGGGAGAAGAAGAAGAAGGTCTTCAGAAACTGAACCATGGAGTGGATCCTAACATGCTGTGTATATATATGTAGTATCTATTTGATCTTGAGACTTTCTTTTTCTTTTTTCTTTTTTTAATCGACCACCATGCTGATGCTTTTTTACAGACACAGACACAGACACACACACAAATCAGTGGGAATATTGTGCTGAGTGTTCTATGAAAAAAAAGAAAAAAAAAGAAAAAAAAAAGGACAAGTAAATTGGGGCATTAGCTCCGAAACGTAAATCCATTTTCATAAACTACTCTGTACGTTGCTAGAGCTGAGGTCCAATTTTTTTTTCTGACCACAGTCATTCAATACGTCTGTCGACGACATTTGATGATGGGTAGTGTCCCCCTTTTCTGCCAATAACCGATGTATTTTCAGAGTGGTCCTAATACAGAGTGTGTAGCAGATAAATCGTGCTGTCTCTCTAAGCCCAGACACCAGTCTCGGTACACCGTTGGACGGGTAAGTAACTGGAGTTGATTTAATTTGGGCCGTCGCTCCACAGCCCAGTGAAAGAACACCATTCTGGAACAGGCCCAATTTCTTACAAGGCAAGAATCATTATGTCAGCTCAAAGTGGGAGGAAGGGATAACGTTGCTATGTCCTGATCCCCAATGGTAGAAAGAAGAAGAAGAAGAAAGAGAAGAAGAAGGAGAAGAAGAAGAAGAAGAAGACAAAAGTGGAAAAGTGTGTTAACTCAAAGTGGGAGAAAGGGAAAACGTTACTATGTCCTGATCCCCAGAGATAGGAAGAAGACGAAGGAGAAGAAGAAGGAGAAGAAGAAGAAGAAAAGTGGAAAAGTGTGTCTACTCAAAGTGGGAGGAAGGGAAAACGCTGCTATGTCCTGATCCCCAGAGATAGGAAGAAGAAGAAGGAGGAGGAGGAGGAGGAGGAGGAGGAGAAGAAGAAGAAGAAGAAGAAGAAGAAGAAGAAGACAAAAGTGGAAAAGTGTGTCTACTCAAAGTGGGAGGAAGGGAAAACGTTGCTATGTCCTGATCCCCAGAGATAGGAAGAAGAAGAAGGAGGAGGAGCAGGAGAAGAAGAAGAAGAAGAAGAAGAAAAAGAAGAAGAAGAAAAGCGGAAAAGTGTGTCAACTCAAAGTGGGAGGAAGGGAAAACGCTGCTATGTCCTGAATCCCCAAAAGACAGAAATGAGAAGAAGACGACGAGGAGGGAACGAGGACTGGTAGGTGGTGAGGGGAGTGTGGTGTGTGTGTGTGTGTGTGTGTGTGTGTGCTGTTGGGGTGGGTGGGTGCAAAACGATCCGTCCGTGTCCCCAGAGAGTAGAACGACACCGACACGAGGAGGTCGGGGTCAGAGACTTTGACAGAAGTGGTCGTAAGAGGCCAGTAGCAAAAGAAGGGTGGACAACAGAAAAACACACAAACACATCATGACATTAAACACATCAATGTAAAGAAAGCACATAAAGCAGCACAATACACTGCCACAATAACGAAAACACACAAAAACAAGAACGTACCTGGAAAAAACTAAAAATAAACTAAATGCTAACGAATAAACATAAAACAATACAACACACGAACACAGAATAGAACTTAATAGCAATTAAGAAGTAACCAAGCGTTGAAAAAAAATGAACCCAATTGGTTACTTGTTTGTTTTAATCACAAACATACATACAGTATAAACATGCACAAAGACATACACACATTCAGCCACAACAAACCAAACACAACACATCACACCCACACTACTGTACAATGCAGCATCTTTCAATATTTTATTCATGTGCTGGCTGTGTGGATGAGTACAAGCAAGATTGGCAAAAGAGGAGTAGGTTTATAGTGTTTTTATGTTAGAATGTTTTTTCTTGTTTTCAGTGCGATATGGCTGGAATTTACACATGTACATTGGAAGCTGTTGTTCCATTCGATGCTTCGATTAATGAGTATGATTTCATTTAATAAATCATTTTAGGTTTGGACAATACCTCCCCCGATCCCGCCCCTCCCCCCGACACTAGGAATACATAACGTTTACAACTTGGCATGCGTATTCATTCTATTCATAAACTACCATCTGTTGACTATCACAATAGTATATTCACAGGTACTATGAAGTTCTTGACAATATGAGCACAACCACCTGTGAGATGTTCTGTTAAGCAGCTAAGGCACTTTCGTTAAAATCAAGGCTTGAGTGTGAGGAGGGAATTCTACCCAAAATTGAAATGAGCTGGGCTGCAGTCTGGATTCAAAGTATAAACACGGGGGCATCACTGACCCGCTCACAGGTGTCCTCCAGCAGGTAGACGCAGCACTTCTCACACTTGAGGAGGTCCTGGGCGTCCAGCATGATCTTCTGCACCAGCTTCTCCAGGTTGGTCTGCTCCTCGAAGATCCCCCGGGCCAGGTGCAACAAGAGCTGGTGGCACACACACACGCACACACACACACACACACACACAGACATACACACACACACTCAAACACACACACATACACACACGCACGCACACATACACATGCACACACACACACACACACACACACACACACACACACGTCCTGTTGGTGACTGATATACGTAAACAATCAAATCCTTATCACATCCGCTTCAACGAATGGACACATCACAACACACACACACACACACACACACAGAAAGAAGACTTCAGACAAGTTCAAGCAAGACTATTCGCATCGCGTTCTGTATAGAACAGAGAAAATGCAACCCTTCAGTTGTTGTTGTTTTTTTTAATCGAAACATACATACAGTGACTGGAGATTGAAAAGACACCCGATATGCCATCAACAACCATCTACCTGAAGATCTAGTCACCAGCCCCATCCACATGTAATATGCAGCTTCTGTTCAAAAGTGTGTGTGTGTGTGTGTGTGTGTGTGAGAGAGAGAGAGAGAGAGAGAGAGAGAGAGAGGGTGTGTGTGTGTGTGTGTGTGTGTGTGTGTGTGTGTGTGTGTGTTTGTGTGTGTGTGTGTGCAGTGCGTGCATGTGTGAGTATTCACAAGTTTTTACATTGATATGCACTTGTATGTATCCTAATTTCTATTGTATCTGTGTTTGTGTATGATTTTCGATTTATGTTCGTATCTTGTTATGTACTATCTCCCCTGCCCCCCCCCCCCCCCCCCAGTATTCCTTGTGACCCCGGTACACTTGGTAATAAAGACGTATTCTATTCTATTCTATTCTATACCTAACGCAGTTCTGTCTGACTTCACACATCAGTTCAGTTTCACATGGAGGCGTCACTGTGTTCGGACAAACCCATATACGCTACACCACGTCTGCTAAGCAGATGTCTGACCAGCAGCGTAACACATCTCGCTTAGTCAGGCCTTGAGGGGGTGTGGGGGGGAATTGCTCAACTAATTGTAATGAGTGGGCTTTGCATGTCTGTGATTCAACTGTTTAACACGTAAACCATTAATTCCGTTTTTTCTTTGGTTTTGTGAGCTAAACAACTATATAACACGTGTACAAAGCAAATGCAGAAAAAAGAGCAGCATGCACAGTTCTGTTCTCCCTGGAAGTCCACGATTTCTCGCAATACCACGATTGCGAAGCCGACCCACACGGACCAGTACTTACAATTCAACAGTAACCAGCCACTGGAACACAAGCTTGGAGTAATACGCACCCTCAGCCACCGAGCAAAGACCATCTGCTCCAACGACACCGCTAGGGAAGAAGAGGTGCAGCACATCAAGAAAGTGCTCAGTGTGTCGGGATACCAGAAGTGGGCCTGGGATATCCCTGGGGGCAAGAAAACCATACCCCACCCCTCGACTCAACGCCAAACCCCATCGAGAGGGCACGTCTCCATGCCATACATCAGAGGCGTCACTGAGGCTCTCAGCAGGAAGATCCGGAAGTTGGGAGTCAGCGTTCACGCCAAGCCCAGCAACACCATCAGACAAAACAGATAAATTGGACACATCAGGGGTGATATATCAGATAAGACTGCCAGGGCTGTGACCAGAGTTACATTGGTGAAACCGAGCGAAACTTGCACAAAAGACTGAAAGAACACAAACAAGAGTCCTCCCCAGTGGTCGAACATCTGACCCACAACCAACATCACTTTGTAAAGGACAATGTGCAAGTTCTCGACAGAGAAGCAAGATGGTTCCAGAGGGGAGTAAAGGAGGCAGTCCTCATCGCCGCCAGGAACCCAACCCTCAACCGTGACTGGGGCCGACACAACCTGCCTTCGGTGTACTCCTCACTCGTCAAGTCGCATTGTCGTGAGTTCGCTCACAGCGATGCGTACAACTGCTAGTTCTCTACCCAGCAGTTGCGCTGAAGAAGCCGGCCGGATCGCCGACGAAAGCTACGCAAGTGAGTAGCCTTCTTTGACTGAGAGATCGGTTTGACTTGATAGTCATTATGTCTTCAAGAACGCCACGGTCATTATCATTATCGTCATTGTCGTTGCTACCCTCTTTCTCTTTTCTTTTCCTCTCTCTGATTTTTCTCCTAGATTTGCACTGGGAAAAGACAAGAACCCATCTCCGATGAGAAAATATTATTAAAAAAAATTAAAATAAGGGGGACGCCCCCCACGATTTCTCGCAACTGAGAAAAAAATGTGGGAGGGGAACAACCACGATTTTTCACAATCCCACGATTTCTCTGAGAGTGAGTTTACAGGGTACAAACAAAGCGGTCAGCATAATCAATGTCACTCTCACCCTGTCATGTATATCAAGGTCTTTGGCACCCAAGATAGAATGTACGGGTAGGCTCAGACCCTCATGTGTGTGTGTGTGTGTGTGTGTGTGTGTGTGTGTGTGTGTGTGTGTGTGCGTGCGTGTTGTTTCTGTCAAAATAACTTCATTCAGACCCGTTGTTCAAGACATTCTTGCAAACAGCGCTTAAAAACCTGTACAGCCTCAAAAGGAGCACAGTATGTCACGGGACTGTAAGAAAAGTCAAAATGAACGATGCCAGTGATTTTTTTTAAATGGCGTAAGTGGTTGGGGGGAGGAGGGGGGGGGGGCGGGGGGAGCGTATTTTCACATAACTTTTCTGACTTTCTGTTGTTGTTTCTTCAGTGCTCATTCATGCGTATATCACTTTGTTTCACTCTCTAAAAACTGACACAGGCAAACACAGACACACGTACACGTACACACACACACTGAGGGTCTATTGTAAACAGCAGTTCTAAATATGTCGTGGCGCCGGTATCTTTTTCCACTGCATGGGAACTGCTGGCCGCCACGTTCATCTTCCGGTGTAACAGCTTCAAACTAGCCCCCCCCCCCCATCCCCCCGGAGGATTTTACCCCGGGGCCATTCTGTGCGTGGGTGGGTGGGTGGGTAGGTGGGGTGTCATTCCAGGCTAGTCTACATGGACCCCAGGGTTTAATTGGTACTAATGGAAATTAACGAACAATGATTTGTTAATCATTTCATCTCCTGGCCTCCTTGTTTGTTAACTTCCATTTCAATAACCACCGAGGCAACCATGTGTTTGTCCATGTGTTCTGTGTGGCTTGCTCAGGATTAAAGAAGCTATGCCAGTCTTGAATAAAAGCTTATTTGTGTTTGCACATTTCTTCTGTCTTTGTTGCTGTGTGCACATGTCAGATGATCCGTATAAGGACAGGCCCGGTGCTTCCTTTTTAGAGGAAGTGTCTGGGTTTGTTCCAATGCACCTTTTATTTACCTGTGTGTTAACTGAATCGGTAGCGTAAGCAGCACTGACTTGAAGCTGTGTACTTGTATCTGTATTTCTCTTTTTGTCACAGCAGATTGCTCTGTGTGAAATTCAGGCTGCTCTCCCCAGAGAGAGCGCGTCGCCACACTACAGCGCCACCCCCCCTTTTTTTCCCCTGGGTGCAGTTTATTTTGTTTTCCTATCGAAGTGGATTTTTCTACAGAATTTTGCCAGGAACAACCCTTTTGTTGCCGTGGGTTCTTTCACGTGCGTTAAGTGCATGCTGCACACGGGACCTCGGTTTATCGTCTCATCCGAATGACTAGCGTCCAGACTGCCAACTCAAGGTCTAATGGAGTGGAGAAAAAATATCAGCGGCTGAGCCGTAATTCGAACCAGCGCGCTCGGATTCTTCCGTGTCCTAGGCGGGCGCGTTACCTCTAGGCCATCACTCCACTTGTACCTTGTGAATGGACAGAGTTACCACTCTTTACTAGTTGTTGATCGGTACTTGTCAGATTAGAAACTGGTGTCAAAATCCAGCGGGTGTGCGAACTGAACAGGCTGCTACACCGCCTGGTATCTATTCATGACACATCATCAACGTTTCCCATGGCTTCCTGCCCTTGGGTACCCTTGGAGATGACCTTGGAGAGCCCCTTGGCAGCATCTCCATCTTCACTGACTCCATGTCCACACTCCAGGCCCTTGACTCCCCTGATCCTGGTCCACTGATCCAGTCCCTTAACTCACTCAGTACGGCCAGTCCTCTCTTCTCCTCTACACAGACCCCTCGGATGTCCAGTGGGTGTCTGAATGACCCAACCTTTAGCTTCCGTCGTCAGAATTGTGGTATTCTTTGTCAACATTCACCTCTTCAGTATAAGAGCCTTCCGCTTGCAATATTTTGATGATGGTAATTGGGGTGAAACGCTGTTAACGTCGTCTCTTTCGCCGTTCGTATGGAGAGAGTTAAGGCCTCCCTCGCAACCCTTACCCAAACAACCCAAACAACCCTCCAGTGGGTGCCTGCACATGTAGGCCTCCCAGGCAACGAGCGTGCAGACCACCTTGCTAAGGAAGGAAGCCAGCTCACACAGCCATCCGTTCCTGCCACGTATGAGGAAGCAAAAACTCTCCTCCGCAGCAGATTCCGAAAAGGCTGGGTCACCCTGAACGGAGGCTACCAGGCACACCAGGATCCCATCAGGACACTGGAGAGGAGACACCAGACTACCATCTACCGCCTTCGCACAGGACACTGCGGCCTCCGAGCACACCTAAAGAGGATTGGAGTGGCAGCCACATCCCTATGTGATTGCAGCCAGGCTGACCAGACCCCATCCCATATTCTCCAAGACTGCCCCCTGTATGAGAAGATGCGGCAACAGTCCTGGCCTGGGGGTGCTGACCTCAACACCAAGCTCTGGGGGACGGTAGCCGATCTTCGCCGGACGTCCGAGTTTGTGGCATCCCTCGGACTTCGACCCTGACTGCGTAGCTGTCGAACCCCTTGACGTCCGAACCGTGGTAAAAAAAAAGAAAAGAAAAAAGAAACCAGTGTGGTATAGACTGGAATAGCAAGAACTACTTCTTCCGTGTTCTGTAAATGGTGTCACTGATTTTGTTGAACAACAACAAAATAATAATAATAATAAAATAAAATAACGTAATTTCACGAGGAACAAGTCCCAGTACCGAATGGTACCCAAAATCGTGACCTGTTGTCAAAGCTCAGTCTGACATCACTTAAAGCAACAGCCCTTCACTGACGACCGGAGCTGAGCCCTCAGTAGAAGCCAGGAGGTTAAATAACGAAAAGGCTCTCTCCGAGCTGAAAACACGTACGGGAACTGGGAGCTGTTCTTCACTTACCTGGTTCCGTTTGAATTCGTTCACGGACATTTCAAAGAGCTGTGCGTTGGTGATCCCGATGCCGCAGAAGATCAGGTATTTTCGAAACAGCTGAAAACAGACACACACAAAAAGTTAGATATTTAACAGTCTCGCGTGCTGGCACACACGCACGCACGCACGCGCACACGCCACGCACGCCTCCCCCCACCCCAAACCCACAAACCCACACACAAACGTACACGCACGCGCGCATGCCCCCCCCCACACCCCCACCCCCACCCCCCCTTCCCCACTGTGGTTCGTCCGTCGGGATCTAGTCATCCTGGGGGTGGGTGGGTTGGGCTCTGTGGGTGCGCAGATGACTGGTCAGGTCAATCCGCGCCCGGAAGGTTCTGACGCAGTGTGTATAGGGGATGGTGGCGACTGTCGGGGACTTGCTGGCACTGCTTTTCCTGGCCTGTCTGTGTTGCTCTGCTGCAGCGATTCTGTTGGCCTCACAGGATTTGGCGCCTTTGTGGACAGCTGAACGCCACTTTGGTCTGTCCATTGCATTCAGCTCCCATGTGTCGTGGCTGATGTTGAAGGCCTTCAGAGAAGCTTTCAAAGTGTCTTTGAAGTGCTTCTTTTGGCCTCCATGGGAGCGCTTGCCATGTTGGAGTTCGCCATACAGCAGTTTCTTGGGGAGCCGGTGGTCTGGCATGCGAACTACATGGCCTGCCCAGCAGCTGGGCCTGCATCAAAATGGTGTAGATGCTGGGCGCGTATGCCCCCCCCTCCCCACTACACAGACACGCACATACAAATGCACTTAACCACACACGTATCATTCACGCACGCCCCCCCCCTCGCCCCCCACCCCCAACCTCACAAACACAGACACACATACACGTACACGCACGCGAGCATGCCCCCCTCCTCCACCTCCCCACCACCACAAAGACACGCACACATACAAATGCACTTAACCACACACACATATCATACATATATATGATAGTCGTGTCCGACTATGACCATCAGAACAGCAGAGGAGGCAACTGCTGTTCCGACTATTTGGGCTAGAATTTGATTATAGTGGAGAGTGTCTTGCCCAAGTACATACCCACTCTCTCGGCCAAGAGGGTTTTAGGACAGTTGGCGTTGGGATGGTTCCAAAAGGCCAACTAGCCCACAAGGCTGCAGCACTAAGAGCCAGTGCAATTTTGCCTCCTAGTTTGAGAGTCATAGTCCTTCACAAAAAGACTAAGCTGTAAATGGTTTCCCATTGACTGGAGAAACCATTGATGATACAGCTCTCACTTTGCTGGTGGCCCAAATGTAAACTTGTAAACTTATGTCAATCTGTGATATAAGCCGAGTGTTGGGCTAACATATCATACACGCGCCCACCAACCCCCTCCACTACCTCCAACAGAGAGACAGACACACGGCTGAATCATCTGAACCATCTATCAGTCTTGCAGTTTATGGTCTTTCAACAAGACATACAAACGGCATGGAATGGCGCAGCTAAAACAAACAAACAAAAAAACTGCTTGCAAATGTTCTGTCAGTTTTTGGTAATGTTACGATTCAGTATCAAGACTTCCGACAAGCTAAATTAGCATACGTTTATCCCTACTAAATGATTATTTTTCAGTCGGTGGTGAGTTGCGGGGGAGGGGGTCGAGGGGGCTGGTGGGGGCGGGGGGGGGGGGGGGGGGGGGGGGGGTGAGCGTCAGAGGGGTTGCACAGCGGGTGAAAAGAGAGAGAGGAGGGGATTAGTTGGAGACAAACAGTGGGAATCTGTCATGTAATTTAAAACAAACAAGAGAGGCAAGGCCTTCAAGACTCACTTGTGATACACTGAAAAAAAAATCCTAGCTTTTTATGTATTGTGTATAATTTCAAAATGTAATGTTTAAGATGAGAAAGATCAGTTTAAAGCGAATTAAGTTCCCTAGCATTAATCACAGAGTAATTTCCCTTTTTTTACTATCTGCACCAAAACGTTTGCAAAATAAATAAAACTTCCATGCTCAGCAAAAGAAGTTCCTGTTTGAACAAAAAATGATAATAATGACTGCTCTTGTTGTTGGGTCAGAATATCAGATCTAAGTGCCAAGTTTAGAGAATACAAAAAATATAAATATAACAGTAAATGCAGTTTGCATATAATTAGGCTTCATTATTTATTTTTTTGTGCCCATCCCAGAGGTGCAATATTGTTTTAAACAAGATGACTGGAAAGAACTGAATTTTTCCTATTTTTATGCCTAATTTGGTGTCAAATGACAGAGTATTTGCAGAGAAAATGTCAATGTTAAAGTTTACCACGGACACACAGACACACACAGACAACCGAACACCGGGTTAAAACATAGACTCACTTTGTTTACACAAGTGAGTCAAAAAAACAAAACAAAAAAAAACCCACAAAAAACCCGAAAGAACCCCCCCCCCAAAAAAAAACAACAACAACACAACAACAACAAAACAAACAAACAACAAAAAACAACAACAAAAAAACCGCAGCTGACCAACGGGAAAAAAAAAGGTTGTAAACCTGTTCAACTGACTTGGATTTGTGAAACGCTACCCAGCTCTAATATATAAATAAATGGCGTCAAATAATATCTTTTTACTTATCGTTTTTAAAAAAAAATTTATCTCAGGCGCAGTTGAAGGCGACCCTGCCCGGTTTCAGTTCCAAAAGAGGACGAATATTGCCTGTCTGTGATAGTGCAGTGTGTGTGTGTGTGTGTGTGTGTGTGTGCGTGCCACTAACCTAAAAATAGATGGACCTAATTTTAGATCAGTGGTATGGTGCGTGCACGCTCTTCATGTGCAGACGCGGTTTTCGGAAATTCGACAAAGCTTTAGATTGAAAGAAAAGTAATAATAATAATAATATTACTAATAATATAAAAGCTCAGAAAACCATAGTGGTTCTGAAACAAAAACCTGCATTTTCTCATTTCCCCCTCTTTGTGCCACCGTCACCTGCATCGTGCTGGAGCTGTCAGTTCTGGAATTCTACAGGGGCGGTTGGGAGGGCGGGGGAGGGGGGGGGGGGGTTCCAGCAGGAAATATCATCGTATCGTGTTGAATACTGGGAATGGAAAGGTTGAATAAGGAGGCTGCTGTGGCACAAAGGGCCAGGCTTTGGACTTGTGGTCCAGTGTTCACCAGTGATCAGGGTTCGAGGCCCCCGTTTCGGCACTGGTGTCCTTGGGAAAGACTCCTTACTCCGAATTTCCTCACTTCATCGAGATACTTCTTATCACAGAAACGGTCGATACTTCTTATCACAGAACGCCGATACTTCTTATCACAGAAATGTCGATACATCTATCACAGAACGCCAATACTTCTTATCACAGAAACGGTCGATACTTTTTATCACAGAAACGCCGATACTTCTTATCACAGAAACCGGTCGATACTTCTTATCACAGAACGCCGATACTTCTTATCACAGAAATGTCGATACATCTTATCACAGAACGCCAATACTTCTTATCACAGAAACCTTCGATACTTCTTATCACAGAAACGCTGATACTTCTTATCACAGAAACGGTCGATACTTTTTATCACAGAAACGCCGATACTTCTTATCACAGAAACGGTCGATACTTCTTATCACAGAACGCCGATACTTCTTATCACAGAAATGTCTATACATCTTATCACAGAACGCCAATACTTCTTATCACAGAAACCTTCGATACTTCTTATCACAGAAATGTCGATACTTCTTATCACAGAACGCCAATACTTCTTATCACAGAAACCTTCGATACTTCTTATCACAGAAACGCCGATACTTCTTATCACAGAAACGGTCGATACTTTTTATCACAGAAACGCCGATACTTCTTATCACAGAAACGGTCGATAGTTCTTATCACAGAACGCCGATACTTCTTATCACAGAAACCTTCGATACTTCTTATCACAGAAACGCCGGTACTTCTTATCACAGAAACGGTCGATCGTTATTATCACAGAAACGGTCGATACTTCTTATCACAGAAACGCTGATACTTCTTATCACAGAAACGGTCGATACTTCTTATCACAGAAACGCTGATACTTCTTATCACAGAAACGGTCGATACTTCTTATCACAGAAACTGTCGATACTTCTTATCACAGAAATGCTGATATTTATTATCATAGAAACAGTCGATACTTCTTATCACAGAAACGCTGATACTTCTTATCACAGAAACGGTCGATACTTCTTATCACAGAACGCCGATATTTCTTATCGCAGAAACGGTCGATACTTCTTATCACAGAAACAGTCGATACTTCTTATCACAGAACGCCGATACTTCTTATCACAGAAACGGTCGATACTTCTTATCACAGAACGCCGATACTTCTTATCACAGAAACGGTCGATACTTCTTATCACAGAAACGGTCGATACTTCTTATCACAGAACGCCGATACTTCTTATCGCAGAAACGGTCGATACTTCTTATCGCAGAAACGCCGGTACTTCTTATCACAGCAACGCTGATACTTCTTATCACAGCAACGTCGATACGTCAATACTTCTTATCACAGAGACGTCGACACTTCTTATCACAGAACGCCGATACTTCTTATCACAGAAACGCCGATACTTCATATCACAGAAACGTCGATACTTCGTCGATACTTCTTATCACGGAAACGCCGATACTTCTTATCAAAGTGAATCCTTTCACACACTTTCTCCATCAGTCAAGGCGATGAAGTCTCAGCCCTTTATCAAAAGACCATTCGACAATAATTTCCTGCAGGTGGCGGGACCTGTGGTGCAGCGACTGCAATCTATCTCTGCCTCCCCTGCAGAGCTCATCTCCGCTCTGCACTCCCCCCCCCCCCCTCCTCACCCACATCCCCCCCTTCCCACACACACAAACATCCCCCCAACCCCCCCCCCCCCCACACCCCCCACACACACACATCATCATCATCATCTCCCCTTGTCTTCTATCAGCCAGCCATTTCCATTCGTTCAAAGTACAGGAGCATTTCCTTGTTCTGGCCTTACGAATACTGCTGTAATTGATTAAGAGAGAGCGGGGAGGGAGAGAGAGAGAGAGAGTTCAGAGACAGAGACAGACAGAGAGAGAGGGAGGAGGGAGAGGGAGAAATATCTCCACATCAAAACATTTCCATTCATACAAATGTATAGAAGCGCTTCCTTGCGCTTGCCTTACGAATACTGTTGTAATTGATTAAGAGAGAGAGAGAGAGGGGGGGGGGGGGGAGAGAGAAAGAGAGAGAGAGAGAGGGAGAGAGAGAGAGACATCTCCACATCAAAACATTCCTATTCGTACAAAGTACAGCAGCATTTCCTTGCTCTGGCCTTACGAATACTGCTGTAATAGATTAAGAGAGAGAAAGAGAGAGAGAGAGAGATAGAGAGGGAGAGAGAGGGGGGGAGGGAGGGAGGGAGAAAGAGAAACGTCTCCACACCAAAACATTCCCATTCATACAAAAGTACAGAAGCGCTTCCTTGCGCTTGCCTTACGAACACTGCTGTAATTGATTAAGAGAGAGCGGGGAGGGAGGGAGAGAGAGAGAGAGGGAGGGAGAGAGAGGGGGGGAGGGAGAGAGGTACAGGTGCGCTTCCTTGCACTTGTACAGTACTGATAATACATTACATATTGTAATGAAGGGTGAAGAGGAAGGGGACATCAGTCTGTGATGTGAACAATGAGTACAGACCTCAGCCACAGCAATACAAAAATCCACGTGTCGTCTAAAAAAAAAA
>NC_134877.1:27060232-27065232 GCF_041734735.1 Babylonia areolata | reverse complement strand
AAGATCGAACTGAGCGTCTAGTCATTCGGATAAGACGATAAACCGAGGTTGTATGTGCAGCACGCACTTGGTGCACTGAAACAGAACCCATGGGCAACGAGAGTGTGGAAGAAATCCACTCTGATAGGTACACAAATATGATACGCACATTGTGTGGAGTGATGGCCTGGAAGTAACGCGTCCGCCCAGGAAGCGAGAGAATCTGAGCGCACTGGTTCGAATCACGGCTCAGTCGCCAATATTTTCTCCCCCTCCACTAAACCCTGAGTGGTGGTCTGGACGCTAGTCATTCGTATGAGACGATAAACCGAGGTCCCGTGTGCAGCATGCACTTAGCGCACGTAAAAGAACCCACGGCAACAAAAGGGTTGTTTCTGGCAAAATTCTGTAGAAAAATCCACTTCGATAGGAAAAACAAATAATACTACACGCAGGAAAAAAATACAAAGAAAATGGGTGGCGCTGTAGTGTAGCGACGCGCTCTCCCTGGGGAGAGCAGCCCGAATTTCACACAGAGAAATCTGTTGTGATAAAAAGAAATACAACTACAAACTTTAATACGCTTTTTGCAAACAGCTCTGTCATGTCTCGCACAGAAGTACCAAACAGTACCAAACTCAGGGATTGTGTTTGCGTAAATACTTCTGTTGTTGCTATAAATGACTGCTGTGGTAACAGCTTAGACCTTGCCTTGGGTGCATCATTTATACTGTTTCGTTCTGCTAGGCTCTTTAAATCTATAAATAAATAAAAAGTTGCTGACTTTTTTTTTTTTTTTTTTTTTTTTACTACATGAAAAATGTATTTCTAATAATATCATAAAACATAGTAGGTATTAGACGTTGTGATTGTTGTTGAAGTCTTGACATTATGCTTGAAAGTGGAAAATCACACAGAAAATCACTCAAAAATGGACACGACTGTTTGTCTGTGGTACAGCACAGCACACCATTTTTTGGTTTTTTGCTTTTGTTTTGTTGTTGTTGTTTTTAACAAAAGCGGTCTGTTCAAATACCTATCATCTACGCGGAAAAAAGTGGTGGGAAATGTTGCAAAATTACGAGATGAAGTCATTTTTTCAAACCTTTCATCACCGATGTTACCCGCCAGAACTGTTGTTCGTGTTACCAAAACACAAAACAAAAAATCACTGGAAAATAGACAGATAAGACTGTTTTGCAGCCGGCACGGCACGGCACGGCAAAACATGTTTTTGCCCCTGTCCTGACAATAACAGCCTTTCTTTACCACGCGCACAACTTCTCTTGCAAATGAGGTCTGTCCAAATAATGATCTATGACGAAGAAAACAACCCAAGCTTGTTTGGAAAAAAACAACATCTTAAATCTCTGCACTGTGACATCGCCTTCAAAAGACTCCCCCTTCTCTAAGATTAACAAGAGAGTGAGTGGGGAGGGGAAGAGAGAGAGAAGAGAGAGGAGACGGGGGGGAGGGAGGCAGTCTCAGATTAACAAGAATTTGAGAGAGAGAGAGAGAGAGAGAGAGAGAGAGAGAGATTTGAGAGCAAATCTCTCTCTCTCTCTCACACACACACACACACACACACACACACATTGAGAGAGAGAGAGAGAAGAAAATGGAAATGGAAACATTGTTATCAGGGGGTTGGAGGGTAGGGAGGGGGGTCGGAATTAGCACACAACGGCCTGCTTTCATCCTATCCTCACAAAAGACAGACAGACAGACAGAGACGGGGACAGGGAGAGACAGAAAGAAAAGTGGGCGGACAGTTTTAATCCGGACGCACTAAGACGACACGAAAAGGCTTTCATTTACTTAACACACAACCCCCCCTCTCTCAACTTTATTCTGTTACGTGCGGTGGAGGGAGAGAGGGAGGAGAACAGAGAGACAGACAGACAGAGGGAGAGAGGGAGAAGGGGAGACAGTGAAGGAGAGAGGGAGACAGAGAGACAGTTACAGAGAGAGAGAGAGAGAGAGACTGACAGACAGACAGACAGAGGGAGAGAGGGAGAAGGGGAGATAGTGAGAGAGGAGAGAGGGAGAGAGAGACAGAGAGACAGTTACAGAGAGAGAGAGAGACTGACAGACAGACAGAGGGAGAGAGGGAGAAGGGGAGATAGTGAGAGAGAGAGAGAGAGGAGAGAGGGAGGGGAACAGAGAGACAGACAGACAGAGGGAGAAGGGGAGATAGTGAGAGAGGAGAGAGGGAGAGAGAGACAGAGAGACAGTTACATAGAGAGAGACAGACAGACCGACAGAAGGAGATAGGGAGAGGGGTGATAGTGAGAGAGAGAGGAGAGATGGAGAGAGAGAGACAGAGACAGTTACAGAGAAAGAGAGAGAGAGAGATATATAGAGAGACAGACAGACAGACAGAGGGAGAAGGGGAGATAGTGAGAGAGGAGAGAGGGAGAGAGAGACAGAGAGACAGTTACATAGAGAGAGACAGACAGACCGACAGAAGGAGATAGGGAGAGGGGTGATAGTGAGAGAGAGAGAGGAGAGATGGAGAGAGAGACAGAGAGACAGTTACAGAGAGAGAGAGAGAGAGAGAGACAGACAGACAGAGGGAGAAGGGGAGATAGTGAGAGAGGAGAGAGGGAGAGAGAGACAGAGAGACAGTTACATAGAGAGAGACAGACAGACAGAGGGAGAGAGGGAGAGGGGTGATAGTGAGAGAGAGAGGAGAGATGGAGAGAGAGAAAGAGAGAGTTACAGAGAGAGAGAGAGAGAGAGAGAGAGAGAGAGACAGACAGACAGACAGACAGAGGGAGACAAGACAAGACAAGACAAAATCTTTATTATCGAGGGTAATAGATAAGCAAGTAACATGCTTTTTTACATCCAGCCCTCGCCCTAAATAGGGAATAAAGCTAAAAAAGAGAAAATGAGCACAAAATCAAAACACAATCAAAATACACCATTATTTCACCATTTAAAGCCATTCCACAAAAGGAAGAAGAAGAGAAGAAAAGAAAAAAAAAATCATGAAACACACACACACACACACACACACAAACGCACACAAACGTACCCACTCAAGAGAGAGTGAGAGGGAACCCACAAATTGTCGAAAGCAAAGTTGGATTTCAGGTGACGTCAATTTTTGTGAATAGGTACATTTTTAGATTTTGCTTAAAGTTGTTGTGGTTAGTTATATTTTTTAAACTCGATGGTAAATTATTCCAATACGTTCCCCCACTGTATGCTAGGCTGGGCTTAAAAAGATCAAGATTTGGACGAGGTATATGCAACTTATGTACATGTCTTATGTTATTTACTGGGAAGTTATTTATAATTGAAGGAGGTGCGTAGCCGCTTACTATTTTGTGCATAAAAACAGCCTTATTATATTCTAGTTTTAGCTCTAGTGGGAGGATATAAAGTGACCTATAATCATTAGGAGTTAATGAACATGACTTTAATAAAACTAATTTCAAAGCACGTTTGTATAATCTAACAAGAGGTTTTAGAGTATTAGCGCTAGTAGAATCCCACAACGTAGAAGCATAATCTATTATCGACTGTATGTGAGCATTAAAGAACTGTTTTCGGGCATGTGTATTTAGAAAGTGTTTTATTTTTGATAACTGGAATACTTTTTCAGACATCCTTTTACATAAATAAATAATATGTTCAGACCATGATAAATCATTATCGATAACTATACCTAAAACTTTGAGTGATTTGACTTCTTCAATTTTAACATTGGAAATGAAAATTGTTGGCATTATCTGGCGTTTCTGTCGAGTTGTTACAGACACGCATTTAGTTTTTTGAGCATTGAGAGACATATGGTTATGTTCTGTCCACTTAAGTAATCTGTTCACACTGTCTTGTAAATTGGATGTCAGAACTTTAATGCATGTATGGTCGGAGTGTATGGAGTTGTCATCGGCAAACAATTCACAATTAGATTTGATATAAAGAGGTAAATCATTAATGTATAAGGAGAAAAGAAGGCGGCCAAGAACTGATCCTTGTGGTACACCATACCTTATTTCTTGAAAAGTTGATTTGGAAGACTTAATGCAGACCAGTTGTCGTCGATCTGATAAGAAGGAAGAAAGAAACTGTAAAGTATTCTTAGCTAAGCCATAAGTTTCTTAAGGAGAAGAGAGTGATTTATTACGTCAAAGGCTTTAGCAAAATCAACGAAGACAACACCTGTAAATTTACTGTTATTTATATTTAAGAGCCATCTATCTATCATTTGTGTCAGAGCAGTATGACAAGAATGGTTTTCTCTAAAACCTGACTGTACTGGGTGAATCAATTGATATTTATTTAAGTGACACAGTATATGTTTTGGATATGCTTTTCAAGTGGTTTTGAAAGAACCGATAGTATAGATATAGGCCTGTAGTTAGAAGGATCAGAAGGATCACCTGATTTGAAGAGTGGAAAAACTTTAGCCTGTTTGAAACATACAGGAAAATAGTTTTTATCAATGCAGAGATTATAAATGTAGGTAAGAGACTCTGTTATTACTGGTGCCGAAATCTTCATGATTTTGCTATCCAGTTCATGTATATCTTTGGTATTTGACTGTTTCATGGACATTAGAGAGGCAAAAACTTCGGGAACTGATATATAAGGGATAAAAACGTTTGATTTATATTTTTGGATTGACAGTAATCAGTTACCAGTTCTAAATCATTATATTTCCATCTATCATTAGTAATTAACTTTTCAGCTATACTTACAAAATGGTTGTTAATTGTATCTGGGGTTATATCATTAGTATTATTTTGTGATTTAGTATAGTGCTTGTTGGTTAGTCTGTTAATGGCATCCCAAATAGATCTTGAGTCTTTTTTGCTAGTCACTTTCTGTTGGTAATACTTGTGCATAGCTTTCCGTTGCACTGAATTCACTTTATTCCCTTTTTTAACATATTCTTCTTGATTTACTGGTTTTAGAAGATCTCTAAGGTGCATTTCATTTTTTACTTCTTTAGAAATCCATGGAGGTAACATACGGTGTTTCACTTGTTTAGTCCTGATTGGTGCGTG
>NC_134877.1:27045232-27055232 GCF_041734735.1 Babylonia areolata | reverse complement strand
CGGAAACCATCAATCATGCAGTCCACCTGATCAGGTAGTGGAATATAATGGAGAGAGTGTGAATGTGTGTGAGGGGAGGGGGTTATGGGGGGGAGGGAAGGGGGGGAGGGAGGGAGGAATCACACAGCAGCAGACCATAAACAAGAGTGGAAAACCAGGAGGTTTGTCCAGTGGTACACGTTGAGTTATTTCTACAACCCCGTTGTTGGAACAGGGCTGAAGAAATATTACTGTTTGATGATGAAACAATAATGATGATAATGATGGCGATCGTTGATGATGGTGGTGGAGGAGGAATAATTTATCAGCGCTTTTTTTTCTGATCCTTTCAATGGACTTAATTTACGACACAAATCACTGAGACAAATAACATTAAAAAAACAACAACTAAAGTACCGCATTCGATCTATACCACTCACAAACAATAAGAAAACACCGCCCGTCATTGTAACGGGTCCCGAAATCGGATTTGTTCGTTGTGGGAGGGGGGGGGGGGGGGGGGGGGGGGGGGGGCTTGCACTGCTGACCGCATCTCCAACATTCTGCATTTCTGGCCGTCATGGTATATCAGAAGGGCCTGTATGTCGGCAAAACTCCTCTCTGTCCACTCAGCGATGTCTGTCCACTCCTTTCGCTGTCTGTCCTCGTCTCCTCCCCCCCCCCCCCCCAAGACCCCCCACCTGCACTGTTCCCTGAAGGATGGTCTTGGGAGGAGTGCCATTCCGATCTTTTCACGTGGCAAAACCGTCTCATTTCCCTGTTTATTTCACTGTGATCATGAGGTCTTCATACCGACCAACGTGAAGAAGCCAACAAAGCATTGTGTCCTGGCCTTCGTCTATCTTTCCTTCCAGCACGTCCACCTCAAATCTTTTTTTTTCTTTCTTTTTTTTTTTTTCGTAATTCTGACCCTAATTCCGTCAAAGAATAGAATAGAATAGAATACAGAATATGTCTTTATTACCAAGTGTGCCGGGGTCACAAGGAATATTGGTTGGGGATAGTACATAACAAGATACGGACATAAATCGAAAATCATACACAAACACAGATACAGTAGAAATTAGGATACATAAAGTGCATATCAATATAAAAACTTGTGCATACTCACACATGCACACACGTGCACACACACACACACACACACACACACACACGTTTGAACAAAAGCTGCATATTACATATGGATGGGGCTGATGACTAGATCTTTCGGTAGATGGTTGTTGTTGCACAATTCTATTGATCACACTGGATTTGTTCGAGAGACAGGGCATTGACTGCTTTGGGGAAAAAGCTACTGGCGAAGCGATTGGTTTTCGTCCTTATACTTCTGTACCGTCGACCAGAGGGGAGCATCTCGAAAATCACAAAAGCTGGATGTGATTCGTTCTGGCTGATTGTTACAAGTCTGCTTTGAAATTCTCATTAGAAGATTGAAAAGAGAAACGTGCTTTGAACATCTCTAAAAAAAATATGCTTTGAACACCTCATTTGAAGATTCAAAAGAGAAATTTGCTTTGAACATCTCATTAGAAGATTCAAAAGAGAAACCTGCTTTGAACATCTCATTAGAAGATTCAAAAGAGAAACCTGCTTTGAACAACTCATTAGAAGATTCAAAAGAGAAACCTGCTTTGAACATCTCATTAGAAGATTCAAAAGAGAAACCTGCTCTGAACATCTCATTAGAAGATTCAAAAGAGAAACATGCTTTGAACATCTCATTAGAAGATTCAAACGAGAACCAGCTTTGAACGTCTCATCAGAGATTCAAAAGAGAAACCTGTTTTGAACATCTCATTAGAAGATTCAAAAGAGAAACCTGCTTTGAACATCTCATTAGAAGATTCAAAAGAGAAACCTGCAGAGCAACACAGACAGGCCAGGAAAAGCAGTGCCAGCAAGTCCCCGACAGCCGCCACCATCTCCTGTCCACGCTGCGTCAGAACCTTCCGGGCGCGGATTGGCCTGACCAGTCATCTGCGCACCCACAAAGCCCAACCCACCCACCCCCAGGATGACTAGATGGTCTTTGTCGATCCCGACGGACGAACCACACACAGAAGATTCAAAAGAGAAACCTGCTTTGAACATCTCATTAGAAGATTCAAAAGAGAAATCTCAACTTTCAACAAAGGTTTCTCGTTTGGGACACACACACCCCCCTCCCCCCGTCGCCCCCCACCCCCCTCTTCCCCCCGTCCCTCCCCTCAACTCCCCCAATCCGTTCATTACCCCAGCCGATGCAGTTCTCTATCCTTGAATTCTGATCCAGTTCAAACAACACAGTCTTCAAAAGCAGACCCCCCCCCCCCCCCCCCCCCCGGGAGACAGGCAACAAGGAATAACAGAGGACAAAACTCGTTTCAAAGAACGAAATACACGAATTACCAATTTCGAAAACCGAATTGCGTTTTTGGTATTTGTGCAGCTCAAGCCTACATCATTAATTTTTTACTTCCCGCCAAGTTCACTGCATTCAAAATATTCATCTGGGAAACAGCGCAATTAACGCAACAAATAAAACGCTGTCCTTGAAAGGAATCAGTTATTCATTTTGTAATTACTTCATAGAATATCTACTGCAACCAGCGACAACAGTAAGAACGTGACGTCCAAAATCACATGATTATGTACAGATCTGAGCAGCTTTAAGAAGTGTACAACACCACAACGGAAATGTCTGTCTCCTGTAACGCCGTCTAATGTTATTGAACACAGCACTGCAAAGCAATGCTTTCTTGCTAAACGCAACAGCCACATTAGATTTGTTCTACTATTGAGTAGAGACTGGTACACACTGTGCTGAACCCTATGGTACACATTGTGTCGAACTCTACGGTACACATTTTGTTACCCGATGTTACACATTTTGTTTAGCCCTGTGGTACACACTGTGTTTGAACCATATGGTACACATTGTAGTGAACTCTATGGTACACATTTTGTTTTAAATCAATGGTACACATTTTGTTTTACCCTATGGTACACACTGTGTTTAACCCTATAGTACACATTGTGTTTATCTCTATGGTACACACTGTGTTTAACCCTATAGTACACATTGTGTTTATCTCTATGGTACACATTGTGTTTATCTCTGTGGTACACGTAGTGTTTATCTCTGTGGTACACGTTGTGTTTATCTCTATGGTACACATTGTGTTTATCTCTGTGGTACACGTTGTGTTTATCTCTATGGTACACATTGTGTTTATCTCTGTGGAACACGTTGTGTTTATCTCTGTGGTACACGTTGTGTTTATCTCTATGGTACACACTGTGTTTATCCTTGTGGTACACATTGTGGTTTTTTTCCCCCAAAGATACACACTGCGTTTTCCCCAAAGATACAGACTGTGTGTACACACGTTGTCTATCTATATGATCCTGATCAACTATTTCAGCGGAGACTTTGAAGCTTTCAGCGGCAGATCAATAAAGAGAAAGACCGTCTTCAGTTGTAGATATTGGCAGTCATCCCCGATAGAAACCAAAGACCGGAATCAGTTCGTACAGATGAGATTATGGACAGGTTTATGTTGGAACGCGCGCGCGCGCGTGTGTTTGTGCATGCGCGAGTGTGTGCTTGTGCGTGTGCCTGTGTGTGGGGGGGGTGGTGTGTGTGTGTGTGTGTGTGTGTGTGTGTGTGTGTGTGTGTGTGTGTGTGTGTGTACATGCCTCTGTGGTGCGTGTGTGTGTATGCGTGTGTGTGTGTGTGAGAGAGAGAGATACAGAGATATAGATAGATAGAGGGAGAGAGAGAGAGATTGATAGAGAGAGAGAGAGAATAGATAACAGAATGACAGGAAACTACAGAGAGAGAAGGGGAGGGGGAGAAAGAGTCAGTGAGGGGAAAGAGAGAGAGAGAGAGAGAGAGAGACAGAGACAGAGACAGAGAAAGAGAGAGAGAATAGATAACAGAATGACAGGAAAATACAGAGAGAGAGAGAGAGAGAGGGGGGGGGGGGAGAAAGAGTCAGTGCGGGGAAAGAGAGAGAGAAAGAGAGACAGAGAGGGAAAGTGGAAGGAGCATGTCTCAATTTCACATGGAAAGCCAGGGAACTTCTCCTCCAAAAAAAAACGCTGTCCTTTGGCGAAGACACACGAGGAATAATGAAGGGGACAGAAAGGGAGTCTCCTTCAAGACTGTACGACGCATGCAGCATCCAGGAGGAAGTACTGGCCAACACCGACAGCAGTGGAAGCCAAGCTGTACGGCACCCTGGAGGAGCTGCGACGGACGGCAGCCTTCATCGAGGCACACCGGGCTGCTCATCTAATGGGAGGCGAACGAGGAAGGAGAAGAAGAAAGGGAGTCGCAATGCACATTAAAAAAACAAAAAAACAAACCCCCAACCAGAACTGTTTGTATAGTTTAAAAAAACAGAAAAAGAAAAGCTCTTGCTATTCCATCATCATGTCAGTTAGTGAAAAAGACACAGCGACAGAGAGAAGAGAAAGAGATTCTGATAAACAGATCGGGCCGGAATAACTGCCGTGTCTTATCTTCAGGCGGAAAGCCACAGACCTTGAAAACAGCAACGAAATACGGTCTCCCAAAGAAGGCACGGGAGAAACAAGCGAGGGAGGAGGGCGGGAAGGGGGGGGGGCGAGTGGAATATACACATCACCCGAAAACACGCCTCCGTTTGTCCAGAAAAAAAATCTTTTGCCGTTACGATAACCATTGCATAATGCAGAAACAGCAGAGGGAAAAGCAGAGAGAAAAGGTGAGAGCAAGAGAGAGAGAACACTGAACACTGAAATGTTAAATGTCATTAGCTGAAAAGCCCTGGTGACATAGGAGGTACAAATCAGAACAAAATGGTGCAAATAGATGAAATGGAACAGAAAACAAACAAACAACAACAACAACAACAAAAAAAGGGAGAGAGAGAGAGAGAGAAAACAAGAACAAAACTTTAATCTCCAGGCCTCCGGCCCCTAGAAAGAGGTCAAAAGTACACAATATGGTGATCACGTAGGAGAGAGAGAGAGTGAGTGAGAGAGACAGACAGACAGACAGACAGACATAGACAGAGACAGAGAGAGAGCGTTTCGCTGAATTACGCCTTCTGTCCGTATCAGGGGGAAGGGGTCTCAATGAAGAGAGACATGAGGCAGACATAAAGAGACAGACAGAGAGACAGACAGACACAAGAGAGACAGAGGGTGAGAAAGACAGAGATAGACAGAGAAGAGAGACAGAGAAAGACAGGAAAGATAGGAAAGTTCAGTTCAATTCAGTCACTCAAGGAGGCATCACTGTGTCCCTGGACAAATCTATATATGCTACACCACATCTATGCAAATGCCTGCGTAACCCAATGCACTTAGGCCTGACCTGAGTGAGGGAGGGTGTGTGTTGGGGGGGGGGGCTGAAATAGAATGACAGTAAAATAAGATACAAGAGACAGGAAAGAGACAGAGAGAATGACAGAAGAGACAGTCAAAGACAGAGATACTGACAGAGACATACACAGAGACAGAGAAAGAGCAGAACCATCAACAGCAGCAGCAGCAGCAGCAGTGGGAAGATGGATTCCTAACGATGCCCTTCAGCGTGGTTAGATTTCAGTGCGGTGTCCTCTCTCACCCAGCCAATCTCTCCTGGCCACACCTCACTTCACTGCCGCCCTGCCTCCTTTCCCGCTGTCATCATCACACGTATTACGACGCCGGGATGAAAACGACAGTCACTGACATCCTCTTATCTTCTGATGCAGGCCTCATGTTCACACACGCACGCACGCACCACACACACACATGCCATACACGCACATACATGCACGCCATACACACACACACACAGATATGATTGCTAATTGCACACTGCACACAGGACCTCACTTTATTGTTTCATCTGAAGACAAACGTACAACACATAGGTGTGCTCCTATACGCATCAGGCACACATGATTAAACACACACACACACGCACACACACGCACACACACACACACACACGCACACACACACACAACACACACACACACACACACACACACACACACACACACACACACACGTGTGATGTGGTATTATACTTTTTCAACAGTCTTGTCCTGAACATTCATGTGAGCCATGGCATGAGTTTCAGTTTCAATTTCTCAAGGAGGCATCACTGCGTTCGGACAAATCCATATCCACCACAACTTGTCTCCTAGGCAGATGCCTAACCAACAGCATAACCCAACACTCTTAGTCAGGCCTTGAATTCATACTTGTATATTTGTGTTCAGAATTTTGCCAGAGGACAACACTTGTTGCCATGGGTTCTTTTTCAGTGCGCCAAGTGCGTGCACATGAGACCTCAGTTTATCATCTCATCCAAATGACTAGACGCTTAGTCTGACTTGGGAGAAAGGACAATAGCAGGATTCGAACCCACGCCCTCACGGATCTCTATATTGGCAGCTGAGCATCTTAACCGTTCTTCCACCTTCCTCCCTGGTAAATGGCGTGAGAGTTGTGATCCTCCAAAGCGTTTGAGAAAATTTGTCCACCAAATGGTTTGCTAAAATAGTTTGTGGGAGCTTCATTGAATTAACACCTTGTACCCCGCGCCCCCACCCCTCTCTCTCTGCAGTTAGCATTTGTGCGACCTCACTCCACTGCCGTCCTGCCTCCTTTCCCGTTGTCATCATCACACGTATTACGACACCGGGACTGAAAACGACAGTTACTGACATCCTCTTATCTTCTGATGCAGCCCTCATGCTCACACACACACACACACACACACACACACACACACACACACACACACACACACACATTTTCACACACTTACATGCGCGCTCACATACACACACACACACGCACACACGCCATACACACACATAAATGCATGCCACACACGCACACCTCCACCCCCCCAGACCCCCCCCCCCCCCCACACACACACATCCTTGCCCACATACACAGACCATGCACACACAGAGTACCTCTGTCGTTTGATTAGAAGAGAAGAGATACGCATAAACACATATACACATGCAAAACACATGAGATATACATGTATATAAACAAACACAAATACATAAGCAGGAATGTAAACACACACACACACACACACACACACACACACACACACACATGCACACACGCAAGTAACTAACATATGTACACACATGACTGGAACGTTAGGGAGAGAGACAGACAGACAGAGACAGAAAGAGACAGAGACAGAGAGCGACAGAGAGAGAGAGAGAGAGAGAGAGAGAGACAGAGAGAGGGTTGGGGAGACTTGATGGAGACAGGCGGCAACACACTCGACCCTTTGCAATTTTCCTGGGCCAAGTTGGCTTTGTTTATTGTTTGGCAAAGGTTGTGTCATTTGTTACACCCCTTCCAGAAATAAATCGGCAGCAGCAGGTGCGTCCCCTCTCTCACTATACGTAGCCAGGGATAGAATGGATTGCTGTATCTTCCCTCACTGTATGTAGCCAGGGATAGAATGGATTGCTGTATCTTCCCTCACTGTATGTAGCCAGGGATAGAATGGATTGCTGTATCTTCCCTCACTGTATGTAGCCAGGAATAGAATGGATTGCTGTATCTTCCCTCACTGTATGTAGCCAGGAATAGAATGGATTGCTGTATCTTCCTTCACTGTATGTAGCCAGGGATAGAATGGATTGCTGTATCTTCCCTCACTGTATGTAGCCAGGGATAGAATGGATTGCTGTATCTTACCTCACTGTATGTAGCCAGGGATATAATGGATTGCTGTATCTTCCCTCACTGCATGTAGCCAGTGGACAGAATGGATTGCTGTATCTTCCCTCACTGTATGTAGCCAGGGACAGAATGGATTGCTGTATCTTCCCTCACTGCATGTAGCCAGTGGATAGAATGGATTGCTGTATTTTCCCTTACTGTATGTAGCCAGGAATAGAATGGATTGCTGTATCTTCCCTCACTGTATGTAGCCAGGGGATATAATGGATTGCTGTATCTTCCCTCACTGTATGTAGCCAGGAATAGAATGGATTGCTGTATCTTCTCTCACTGTATGTAGCCAGGAATAGATGGATTGCTGTATCTTCCCTCACTGTATGTAGCCAGGGGATATAATGGATTGCTGTATCTTCCCTCACTGTATGTAGCCAGGAATAGAATGGATTGCTGTATCTTCCCTCACTGTATGTAGCCAGGGATAGAATGGATTGCTGTATCTTCCCTCACTGTATGTAGCCAGTGGATAGAATGGATTGCTGTATCTTCCCTCACTGTATGTAGCCAGGGGATATAATGGATTGCTGTATCTTCCCTCACTGTATGTAGCCAGGGATAGAATGGATTGCTGTATCTTCCCTCACTGTATGTAGCCGGTGGATAGAATGGATTGCTGTATCTTCCCTCACTGCATGTAGACAGTGGATAGAATGGATTGTTGTATCTTCCCTCACTGTATGTAGCCGTGGATAGAATGGATTGCTGGATCTTGGTGTGTTCCCTTTATCACTGTACATAGCTAGGGATAGAACCGGGAATGTTGTATCGGGCTGAGCCCACGTTGGCCTATTTTGTGTACCACCAACACGTCCACCTGAGCGGACGTGTATGTAAAGACGGATTCCCATGGACCCCAACCCCACCCCACTCTCTTTCTTTCTCTCAATCAATCTAGTCAAGAAGAAGATGAGAGAGTGAGTGAGAGAGAGAGAGGAGAGAGAGAGAGAGACAGAGACAGAGAGAAAGAGACAGGCAGACAGACACACAGACGCGCGTGCGCGCGCGCGCGCGCGCTCACACACACACACAGACACACACACACACACAGAAAGAGAGAAAAAGAGAGAAAGGTAGAATTCCTCCGGTGATCGCAGCGCCTTATAAATAGATTTCCAGAGCCGGCACGGTGCGACGGGAAATGCAATAATTACCAGCTTCAAACACCCACACACGCAGCCGCCACCACCGCAAACCCCCCTCTCCCCTCCCCACCCACCCACCTCCTCCCACCCCCCACCACCACCACACCACAACAACCAGCACAAACCGCCAATTATCCCCCCTCCTCTAAGTGACCTTGAAGGACACGAGGTGACTGGCAGGTGGTGATGGCAGGAAGATTGGACAGATTAATGGTAGGGCTGCTATTCATCCTTTATTTATTTGTTCATTCATCTTTTTTTTAATTTCCTGGTGGTCGACCTGAGTCTCGTTGCTGTGGTGTGGGCTGCACCTGAATAGGGATCATTAGTGGACTGACCAGATGACTTGGAAACGAAAAGAACATTGCGACTGGACTTGAAGACGAATTCGGAAAACAACACGGCGGAGAATTAAAAAAACAACAACAAAAAAACAAAAAAAAACAAAAACAAAGTGTAATCCGAAACCTCAAGTGTGTACTGATAATGATAACAATAAAGATGATGATGATAATAATATTAATAAACAAGAGAGGCAAGGCCTTCAAGACTCACCTGTGATACACTTTAAAAAAAAAAATCAAAAAAATCTAATCGTTAAAATATGTTCTGCATTTGTTATTATAAAGCTTCGCGTTAAAAAAAAAAAAAAAAAAAAAAAAAGAAAGAAAAAAGGAAAAAGAAAAAGTCCTAACCAGATTCGCATTAAGTCCTCTAGCATTCATTACAGAGTAATTTCCTTTTTTTACCCTCTGCAGCAAAACGTTTGCAAAATAAATGAAACTTCCATGCTTAGCAAAAGAGGTTCCTGTTTGAACCAAAAAAAATGATAATGACTGCTCCTGTTGTTGGGTCAGAATATCAGATCAAAGTGCCAAGTTTAGAGAATACAAAAAATATAAATATAACAGTAAATGCAGTTTGCATATAATTAGGCTTCTTCTTTTTTTTCTTTTTTTTTGTGTGTGCCCATCCCAGAGGTGCAATATTGTTTTAAACAAGATGACTGGAAAGAACTGAAATTTTCCTATTTTTATGCCTAATTTGGTGTCAACTGACAAAGTATTTGCAGAGAAAATGTCAATGTTAAAGTTTACCACGGACACACAGACACA